>NW_028270142.1:120401442-120551725 GCF_037043375.1 Chiloscyllium plagiosum | reverse complement strand
AGTTCACTTGGTGGCAGGTCATGAATCACATTTATTTTTCCACATAAAACAGTGGTGGACAGGATTATGATGATTACCTAATGCTAACTGACATCGATACTGCACCTGCTTACCTTTCACAATATTCTCTCTCATTTTTGTGAAGGATACTGACACATGCAGGGTTACAGCTGGAAAGAGAGCAGAGTGACCACTCTTCATGTGATAGTATGTTAAGGGCATACATTAGTTCTGGATTGTACTTCAACTGAATGACAGAGAATTGACCAAACATAACTGCTCAAATTTCTTCTCCACTAACTTCAGTGATCAAATTAGATGTGATGTAAAACTTGCTGCTAGTTTATTGCTTTATGTTGCTGACTTTGACTTCTCCCAGGAGTTTACATTATTAGTAGTTGGGAAAGCTACTGTATGAAACAATGAATAGCTGAGTAGCAGCTGGCCACCAAGATCTTTTGTTGCAATAAAAGTAAATGAAGTAAACCATCGATTCTAGATGTTGTTCACTCCCATTTTCATATATCTATATGCTCCACTTGTGTTTGTGTTTCATAATGCTCATAAGTATTAATTATAACTGTCATTAAATTTTCGTATTATTGTCCTCAACAATCAAGTTAATCAAGGCAAAGCTCTACCTTTAAACCCAATATCCCTCAACTCTGCTCTATCCAGTTTGCACAGAGCTATATATGACAGATCTCTTTCATTCATAAAGCTGACATTTAAAAGTTGTAAAAAACATCTGTGCTTGTTGAATCACTTTGTTTTAACTTATGCGCTGAGTACATTCTATTATAATATGCCTGTTAAACCAAGAGTGTACACCTTGCCTTGCATTGTACTGTACGTCCAATCTCCCTTGATTTTGAAAGATAGGAGGAAGGGTCAACTTGGTGACACTGTCATCTTTTTAGTTTGGACCTGTCCTACCATATAATTTTGCATCTGCTTCAAGGATTATCTAATTTTCACATCATGTCCTTGAGTCTTCTTCTCCCCATGGAACCTTCACTTGACTGACTTTCAATCTTTGACAGAGTGGCTTGGAGGCCAAACATAAACAGATTGTGGCTGAGGAGCCTTATGTTCAAGCTTTTAATTAGCATTAAAACACCAAGGACAAAGATATTAGGTATTCCCATTGAAACACTAAATAGAGCCTCATTCTTATAGTTTCACTGAAACAGAAACAAGCTAAACTTTATAAAGTTTTATTTTTAATTTGCTTTCTTTCCTTGTTAATTTTTTCTTTTTGTCTCCTGATGGTGTTGTTTACTAGGTGATAAAATTACTGATTATTCACATGTGGGTCCCATATTTCACTACTAACCATTGATTAGTTTACAAAACAATAAAAAAACAATTTATTTACCATCTTTCTCATGATAATATCTCAAAGGGGCTCTACGAAGGCAAAGTTTGGATGTGGAACTGTTATAAAATATATTTGGGGTGGCTGATATTGTAGTTAGAGATGTAGGATCTGAGAAAGTTTTTTTTAAGTGGAAGGGAGACAAGACAATGAAGTAATCTAGAGAGATCAGAGGAAATGCATCAGCTGCTTCAATGCCCCGAAGATGAAATTCAGACAAGTAACTGAAGCTAGAGTTCAGAACAGTGGATACTATGGACTAGCAGAGATTTCAGAGGGATAGTGGGATGGGATAATATTGGGGATATGAAACCAAGTATGAAGAGTTTGAATACAATGTATCTGTGCATTTGTGTCAGAGAAATAGTGACATGTTAGTAAAATTAATGGATTAGTTATCCAGTGGCCCTGGTTAATGCTTTGAGGATAGGGGTACAAGTTCTACAATGACATCTATTGGAATTTAAATTCAAATCCTAGATCTGAAATATAAACTTGGTTCTTAATAATGGTGATTGTAAATCAATTTTTGTAAGAACACATCTGGTTCATGATTGTACTACAGGGAAGGGAATCTGTCATTTGTACTTGACCTGACCTACATGTGACTCCAGACCCACAACAATGAAATTGACTCTTAAGTGCTTTGAGAGGTTAGTCATGGCTTACATCAAGCCTCGCCTCCCAGATTTTTGATGTCTTGCAATTTGCTTACCGGTGAAACAAGTCCTCGGTGGATGCCATTTCCCTAGTCCTTATCCATGGAATAACTGGACAAAAAGGATACCTATGTCAGGCTCCTATTTATCAACTACAGCTCCGCCTTCAACACCACAATCCCAATCAAACTAGTCTCAAAAGTCAAAAGACCGAGGTATTGGCTGTGCCCTTTACAACTGGATCCTCAGCCTCCTGACCCACAGACTGTAATCAATGATAATCTTCTCCATGATAATCCTCAACACAGGTGCCCTGCAAGGATGTGTACTCAGCCCGACTGTACTCTCTGTGCACTCATGACTGTGTGGCCAAATTTTGTACGAATGCCATCTCCAAGTTTGCTGACAATGCCAACATTGTGGATCAGGCATCAAGCATTGATGAGTCAGAATACAGGAATGAGACAGAATAATTGGTGTTATGGTGCAATGATAACAATCTGTCCCTCAATGTTAAGAAAACTAAAGAACTGATCATGAACTTCAGGGAGAAAGGAGGAAGACACACCCCTATCTACACCAATGGAGCTGAGGTGGAGAGGGTTGACAGCATCATGTTCTTAGGAGTGACATTAGCCAATAATCTGTCCTGGACCACCCATGTAGATGCCACAGTCAAGAAGGCACAACAACACCTCTTCTTCCTCATGCAGCTTAGGAAATTCAGCATGTCCATAAAGATCTTCACCATTTTGACAGTTGTATCATAAAAAGCATTCTATCAGGATCCATAACAGCCTGATATGGCAATTGCTCTGCCCAGGTCCATATAAAACTACAGAAAGTTGTATACATAGCCCAGTCTCTCACACAAGCCGAACTCCCATCCATGAACTTTATTTACGCTTCTCATTGCCCTGGAAATACCACAAATATCATCAAAGACCCTTCCCACCCTGATAATTCTCTCTCCCAATTTCAACCGAGGCAGAAGGTAAATAAGCTTAATTGCACATACCGAGAGGTTCAAGAACAGCTTCTTCTCTCCTGTTACTAGATTGATGAATGGACCACACTAATTTTAAATCTGACTTTCTTGTTTTTGTGCACCTGCTGTGCAGTCATAATCTTATATACCTCAGTCTATCTAAACACCCTATGATCTGTATGTTATTGTATGTTATGATCTGCTTTCACTACACACAAAACAAAGCTTTTCACTGTACTTAGGCACACGTGACAACAATAAATCAAATCAAATCAAATCAGTTCACTCTGAAATTGCCTAGCAAGCCATGCAATTCAAAGACAATTAGCGATTGGTGACAAATGATGGTGTTGACATCAATGCCAACAACCCATGAAAGAACAAAGAGATATGATGTGTATGAACATCAGGAAGATTAGTTGCTGATGTAGATATGCAATTTATCATAGTATAAGTTATATCAGCAGAGATGTCATGCCTTGAGAATTACATATAAAGACAGACATCTTTTATTTTCTTAATTTCAGGGCACTTTAGCCAATTATGATACTGTAATCATTACTCTGGTTAAGGTAATTTAACCTCACTATCAATTGAGAATGCAATTTGCCAAAATTATGATCTTAAGTAGTTTGGGTTGTGACAGAATATGTCAAGCACCAGGGTGTCAATGTCATAGAGTCATAGAGATGTACAGCATGGAAACAGACCCTTCGGTCCAACCCGTCCATGCTGACCAGATATTCCAACCCAATCTAGTCCCACCTGCCAGCACCTGGCCCATATCCCTCCAAACCCTTCCTATTCATATATCCATCCAAATGCCTCTTAAATGTTGCAATTGTACCAGCCTCCACCACATCCTCTGGCAGCTCATTCCATATACGTACCACCCTCTGCATGAAAACGTTGCCGCTTAGGTCTCTTTTATATCTTTCCCATCTCACCCTAAACCTATGCCCTCTAGTTCTGGACTCCCCGACCCCAGGGAAAAGCCTTTGCCTATTTATCATATCGATGCCCCTCATAATTTTGTAAACCTCTATAAGGTCACCCCTCAGCCTCCGATGATCCAGGGAAAACAGCCCCAGCCTGTTCAGCCTCTCCCTGTCGTTCAGATTCTCCAACCCTGGCAACATCCTTTTCTGAACCCTTTCAAGTTTCACAACATCTTTCCAATAGGAAGGAGACCAGAATTGCACGCAATATTCCAACAGTGGCTTAACCAATGTCCTGTACAGCTGCAACATGACCTCCCAACTCTTGTAGTCAATACTCTGACCAATAAAGGAAAGCATACCAAATGCCTTCTTCACTATCCTATCTACCCACGACTCCACTTTCAAGGAGCTATGAACCTGCACTCCAACAAACTCTCTTTGTTCAGCCATGTCCTGTTTTTTTTTCAACTGTGGTAAATACAATATGACAAACAAACAGCACGGCTGTTGGTCTATCATTTATTGTCAAGATAATAATGAAGCTAATAATGCTAATCATTAAGTGCACACTAATGCTGCAACAACTTCAAATGAGGGCTGATGTGCAATCAAATGGGAGAACCAAAGTTGTTGTCTAAGATGTACAGTTGTTTTTTTCATTTTGTAAAATAATACCTAACTTATTAGCATACAATTGAAATGGAATGAGGTGGACTTATGATATTTTACAGCACATATGCATTAAACTTACCACAGTGAATTAGAAATGATCTGACATGGCAGAAAGAGGATGTTTCGGAAATACACATCAGTTTGACTCTGGATTAGCTGTCACAAATTCTTTTTGATAATTTTACTCAGATTGTTCAGATAAATTATGACACATGTCTTCTGGCCCACGAGAACCCTTCACAGATCCTTTTATTGATGTAACTGTAAAATTACAAATTAACTATTATAGCTGGAGAAGATAATATCTACAGATATGGCATCTCATTTCTTCAAGAATTAGAAATTCTAAGGAGGTGAAATTTAAAATTAAAACTTAACTTTCTTCATTTCCATTTCTGAATATTTTTTCCTGTTTCTCTTAAGCTAATTATATTTTTATTTCAACATTGATGTCACTTTCTCTAATTGAAATTTTCAACTTTGTCCTTCCTTTGGTAATTTCACAATTGTTTAATGTTGTTGATTAAGGAGTTACATAATTACTTGCCCTGTTCCCGAGATGTCATGCACTTGTTTACCCTCACTATAAGTTATCAGCTCACATTTTAAGTAACACGTGCAACATGTCATTACTATTGTGCAAAAGAGTGAGTCAATTAAATGGCAGACAGCATTGTGCTCACTCGTACTGCAAATTATACAAAATCGGCAGGTGGAGTATTGTGTCGGAAAAAGTGAACTTCTCTAGTCTGGAAAGAAGCATAGAAAAACAGTGTAGAATCTAAATGGAAGAAGCAATGTGGAGGAATTTGGGTATTATGATATATGAATCATAAAAAGTTAGTATCCAGGAATAGCAAGCGATTAGGCGGGCTATGAAATGTTATCAATATTGCAAGGGGAATGGAATACAAAAGTGGAAAGCTTTGCTGCAGTTGTAAAAGCACTTAGCGAGACTACATCTGGAAGACTCAGTACAATTTTAGTCCACTTACTTGAGAAAGTATATTACAAATACGATATCTACTTATTTTGCTCTATTTTTAATTGTGAACTGAAATTGGAAAATAACTTATTTAAAATTGAAGGATTGACTAAGGATTCTGCAGGTTTTGAAATCAAGTAACATGACATTCTTGTAAGTACTATTTAAAAGCCATTGGCTCTATAAGGAAGAAGTTGCTCACAGATAAGTTAGAGCCGATGGCTGTGTATAAATGGAGATTCAGCTGGCAACAAGGAGCTGATGTGTCTATGGACTAGTGACCAGCTATTGATGTCAAAGTGCTTTTGCCTGCTAATAACTATGTGTTTGTTTCGTAAGTAGCTGAACAGCATGAGGCAGTGAACAAGACAGGGAGAAGCCATCCAAACTTCACAGGCTCAGAAGCAGCCCACGTTCATTGCCTGAAAAAGCTGAAAAAAAATGAAATAAAGTTTGCAGCTGAAACTAAAATTGGAGGTGTAGTAAGTAGTAAAGAAGATTACCTCAGAATGCAATGGGATCTTGATCAGATGGACCACTGGGCCAAAGAGTGGCAGATGGAGTTTAATTTAGACAAATGCGAGGTGCTGCATTTTGGAAAGGCAAATCAGGGCAGGAATTACACACTCAATGGTAAGGTCCTGGAGAGTGTTGCTGAACAAAAAAAACCTTGGAATTCAGGTTCACAGCACCTTGAAAGTGGAGTCACAGGTAGACAGGATAGTGAAGAAGGTATGTTTGGTATGTTTCCTTTATTCATCAGTGCATTGAGTATAGGAGTTGTGCAGTCATGTTGTAGCTGCACAGGACATTGGTTAGGACACTTTTGGAATATTGCATGCAATTCTGGTCTCCCTGCTATAGCAATGATGTTGTGAAACTTGAAAGTGTTCTGAAAAGATTTAGAAGGATGTTGCCAGTGTTGGAGGGTTTGAGCTATAGGGAGAGACTGAATAGGCTGAGGGCTGGAGTGTCAGAGGCTGAGGGGTGACTTTATAGAGGTTTATAAAGTCATGAGGGTCATGGCTAGGATAAATAGACAAGGTCTTTTTTCCAGGGTTGGCAAATCCAAAACTAGAGGGCATAGTACCCTTCGACTGACACTCTCATTCATTTGACTGAATTGGTCCCCACCCTCAATAATTTCTCCTTTGAATCCTCCCACTTCCTCCAGATGAAAAGGGTAGCCATGGGCACCCACATGGGCCCCAGCTATGCCTGTCTCTCTGTTGGTTACGTGGAACAGTCCATCTTCCTGAGTTACACCGGCACCACTCTCCACCTGTTCCTCCGCTACATTGATGACTGCATTGGTGCCATCCCGTGCTCCCCAAGGAGGTTGAACAGTTCATCAACTTTACCTACACATTCTACGCCGACCTTATATTTACCTAAGCCATCTCAGACACCTCCCTCCCCTGCCTGGACTTCTCCATCTCCATCAACTGTGACTGACTCAAAGCTGGCATATTCTTCAAACCCACTGACTCCCACAGCTACCTGGACTGCACCTCCTTCCACCCTGTCTCCTGTAAAAATGCTATCCCTTATTTCCAACTCCTCCACCTCCACTGCATCTTCTCCCAGGTGGACCAGTTTCACCACAGAGCACACCAGATGACCTCTTTCTTTAATGACTGCAATTTCCCCTCCTATGTGGTTGCTGATGCCCTTCAGTGCATGTCATTCACTTCCCACATCTCCGCCCTCAAATCCCACCCCTCCAACCGTAACAAGGACAGAACGTCCCAAGTCCTCACCTTCCTCCAACCTCTGTATACATTGCATTATCCTCCGCCATTTTCATCACTTACAAATGGACACCACCAGAGATATATTTCCCTCCCAATCCCTATCTGCTTTCCATATTGACTGTTCCCAACGTCACTCCCTCATCAGGTCTACACCCCCCAACAGCCCACCCTCCCCTCCAGGCACCTTCCCCTGCCACCTGCACCTACAACCCCCCCTCACCTCCGTTCAAGGCCCCAAAGGAGCCTTCCACATCCATCAAAGTTTCACCTGCACTTCCACACGTGTCAATCACTGTATCCATTGTTCCCGATGCAGTCTCCTCTATGTTGGGGAGACAGAACACCTACTCACAGAATGCTTCAGAGAACATCTCCAGGACATCTGCACCAACCAACCCCACCACCCTGTGACTGAACATTTCAACTCACCCTCCCACTCCACCAAGGACATGCAGGTCCTGAGCCTCCTCCATTGCCACTCACTAACCACCCGACGCCTGGAGGAAGAATGCCGCATCTTCCACCTCGGGACCCTCCAATCCCACAGCATCAATGTTGATTTCACTAGTTTCCTCATTTCCCCTCCCCAATGAATGCCTTCTGACCAAATGAATTATCCCAGATCCAACTTTCCTACTCAGCACCACCCTCATGACCTGTCCTACCTGTCCATCTTCCTTCACACCTATCCGCTCCACTCTTCTCTCTGACCTATCATCATTACCCCGCCACCATCAGGGCGAAAGTGAGGACTGCAGATGTTAGAGATCAGAGTCAAGATTAGATTGGTGCTGGAAAAGCACAGCAGGCCAGACAGCATCCGGGGAGCAGGAAAATTGATGTTTTGGGCAAAAACCCTTCATCAGGAAAGGCTGATGAAGGGCGTTTGCCCGAAATGTCGATTTTCCTGCTCCTCAGATGCTGCATAACCTGCTGTGCTTTTCAGCATCACTCTAATCTTAACCTCCACGGCCATCAACCTATCGCACTCTCAGATACCATGCTCCCAGCTTCACCCCCCCTCCCATTTATCTCACTACCTCCTAGGCTCACAGCCTCATGCCTGATGAAGAGCTTTTGCCTGAAACATTGACTCTCCTGCTCCTCTGTTGCTGCCTGACCTGCTGTGCTTTTTCAGCATCACACTCCCTTCATTTTTTTTTGTTTGGCATCACTCACTGATTTGTTATGTCTCATGATAGTCATGCGCCACACATTTAAGAGATGTCCTCATGATATCATTGCCATATCAGGACATATGATCTAATGGCATAATGCTCTCAGTCTCCATCTTACTGTGCTTTGACATTTTGAGGCATGACGTGCTGAAGGAGACGTGATAGAGTACATCTGAATTGTTTAGCTTGTGCTCAGATATATAAATGCCTGTGATTATAGTCTAATTATTTAAATATCAGGAGATGTATTGAAAGTTCATTGAATTCTTCAGGACTCTGTGACATGCATTTTGACCGACTGTTAGGAAAGTTAACATAAGGATCACAGTGTGATAATTGCAGATCATCAGTATCTAGTGATACATCATGTCACTCATAGCCACATATCAATAGGGAACAATGAATGTCTTCTGGCCAAATGAATTAGACCAAAATCCTTTTAACCAGTTGTCTTATGAATAAATAACACATTCTAACACATAAATCTTCTCAGTTTCAAATATGTTTAACTGAGAAAAAATAGCTATTAACCTTTTTGGATAGATAGCCAAGAATCTGGTGATTATAATATACCTATTGATAATTCTGACTAATCTCACAAGGAAATGTTGTTGGGAGTACTACACTAGTGATTTTGTAAGAATAAGTAATTACTGCATCTTCCTGTTGATTTAATGACTAAATAAATCAGCAGGCCTGGTATTACGAATATATAGACCAAGGTGGCCAAATATTTGATCCAGTTTGATGTTGAATTAATTTATCCATGCTGAGCTGGCAATGAAGGTAGAACAATTGGTCTCAGAACCCCCTGAGGTGTTTGTGATGGCTACCACTCTGCCAGCATATTTGCATCTTTGTGAACTTCAACTTAGGATTGACTAGTTTTGACTTTGGTCACTCATGATTGAAAACTTGGCATGCCTTCCCAATCTGGAGTCAACTTGCATGAGCTGCAGAGAAAGACACAGAACACGACTATCAATACACTTTTGGTAGAGGTTTTGCTTTCAAGAGGAGAGAGTTAAAGGGTGAAAAGATACAATAGACAGTTGAAAGCAACTGAATGAAGATATGCAATCTTGCTGATTAAACACTTATAATTTTTATAAAAGCGAACACCTAGAATTGAATATTTCCATGTTATTTAATACAGCAATCAACTGACATTCTGATTGAGTAATAAAGGGTTACTAATCATTTCTATAGTTTGATCAATAGCTACTCATAATCAAAGTGGAATGCATCCACAGTGGAACTTGCATTTACTGTTTATATAAAATATTGAAGTAACTTCTGGATAGAAGCTGGATACTTGAGAGTGCTCCGTCTGTAAAGAGGAAATACATTTGAAGCTTAGAGTTCATCTTTCAGTCAGAAGTGATGAGTTGAAATTGTGCTTCAGAGATTGCATGTGAAAGACGTATTCTTTAAAATAATTCATTTTAGAGACCAAGGAATTTGTCTTCTCAGAGAAAGACTGTGTAAGGCTGAAAATCATTTCTTCAGTTTAAAGAGTAAGCCTGCTCAGTTCAGTTTACATCATAATAATCGAATTTTATAAAAAGTACAGGAAGCAGTGTCTCAGATCCAACCACCTTAAGGTTTTTCATCAATATTCGTAGCTCGATCACAAGATCAGAAGTGGGTATGTTTTCTGATAATTGTACAGTGTTCAATCTAACTCATAATTCTTCAGATAAGCAGTTCACATTCACATCCAGCAAATTAAGGAATATTCAAACTTAATATATAGTAACTCTGAAGATGGACAAGGGAGATCCAGTGGATGTAGTGTACCTGGACTTTCAGAAAGCCTTGGATAAAGTCCTACATAGGAGGTTAGTGAGCAAAATTAGGGTGCATGGTATTGGGGGCAAAGTACTGACTTGGATTGAAAATTGGTTGGCTGACAGGAAACAAAGAGCAGTGATAAACGGCTCCCTTTCGGAATGGCAGGTGCTGACCAGTGGGGTACCTCAGGGATCAGTGCTGGGACCGCAGCTTTTTACAATATATATTAATGATATAGAAGATGGTATTAATAGTAACATTAGCAAATTTGCTGATGATACAAAGCTGGGTGGCAGGGTGAAATGTGAGGAGGATGTTAGGAGATTACAGTGTGACCTGGACAAGTTAGTTGAGTGGACAGATGCATGGCAGATGCAGTATAATGTGGATAAACGTATGGTTATCCACTTTGGTGGCAAGAACAGGAAGGCAGATTACTACCTAAATGGAATCAAGTTAGGTAAAGGGGCAGTACAAAGAGATCTGGGTGAAGATCCTGAAGAAGGGCTTATGCCCAAAACGTCGATTCTCCTGTTCCTTGGATGCTGCCTGACCTCCTGCGCTTTTCCAGCAACACATTTTCAGCTCTGATCTCCAGCATCTGCAGTCCTCACTTTCTCCACCAGTCAATGAAGGCAAGCATGCAGGTACAGTAGGTAGTGAAGAAGGCTAATAGCATGCTGGCCTTCATAACAAGAGGGATTGAGTATAGAAGCAAAGAGGTTCTTCTGCAGCTGTACAGGGCCCTGATGAGACTGCACCTGGAATATTGTGTGCAGTTCTGGTCTCATAATTTGATGAAAGACATTCTGGCTATTGAGGGAGTGCAGTATAGGTTCACGAGGTCAATTCCTGGAATGGTGGGACTATCTTATGTTGAAAGATTGGAGCAACTGGGCTTGTATACCCTTGAGTTTAGAAGACTGAGAGGGGATCTGATTGAGACGTGTTAGACGATTAAAGGATTGGACACTCTGGAGGCAGGACACATGTTTCCGCTGATGGGTGAGTCCCGAACCAGAGGACACAGCTTAAAAATAAGGGATAGGCCATTTAGGACAGAGATGAGGAGAAACTTCTTCACCAAGAGAGTGGTGGCTGTGTGGAATACTCTGCCCCAGAAGGCAGTGGAGGCCCAGTCTCTGGATTCGTTTAAGAAAGAGTTGGATAGAGCTCTCAAGTATAGTGGAATCAAGGGTTATGGAGATAAGGCAGGAACAGGATATTGATTGAGGATGATCAGCCATGATCATAATGAATGGTGGTGCAGCCTCGAAGGGGAGAATGGCCTACTTCTGCACCTATTGTCTATTGTCTATTAAATGGGAAGTGGCATCTATACCAAGCAAGTGCCAGGAAATGACCATCTCCATCAAGATAATATTTAACTATTTACACTTGATATTCAAATATAGTTCCATCAAAAATTCCACAGCTATCAAAGTCCGGAGTGTTGGAGAGCTAGAATTGACTAGAAACAAATCTGGACATGTCACTTAAAGAATGTGGCTCCAATTCAGGTCAAAGGCTGGGAAATATGTGGCAAGTGACTCATCTCCTGACCCCTCAAAGCCTGCACATTATCTCCAAGGATTGTTATGATATGTTCTCCACTTGCCTGGATGAGTTCAATTCTACCAATTCTCAAGATGCTAAACACCAGTCTGGGTCAAAGCAGCCTCTTTGTATGGGATCTTATCCAACACTCTCTATCACTGACGCTCAAAGCAGCAATGTGTACCATCTACAAAACATGATGCAGCAACTGATTCAGCCTTCTTCACCAGCACCTTGCAAATTCTCAAAGTCTGCCAGCCTGGAGAATAAGGGCAGTAGATATATACAAAAATGTACACAGTGCTGCCTTTGTGGATCAGTGGTGAAAGTAGGTGAAGGTGGTGAATGGGATGCCAATTATGCATCAATTTTGGTCACTCATGGGATGTGAGCAATGCTGGCTGTGCTAGCATTTATTACCCATACCTGGTTGCTCTTGAGAAGGTAATGGTGAGCTGCCTTCTTGAATAACTGCAATCCATGTGCTGTAGGTACAGCACATGTCCTTAGGGAGGGAAGTCCAGGATTTTGACCCAGCAACAGTGAAGGAAAGATGATATGTTTCTAAGTCAGGATGGTCAGTGGCTCTAAGTGGAACTTTGCAGGTGGCGGTGTTCCTATTTATCTGTTGCCCTTGTCTTTCTAGATAGAAGTGGTCACGTATTTGAGAGTAGCTGACTAAGGAGCCTCAGTGAATTCCTGTAGTGCAGCTTGTAGATAGTACACCCAGCTGCTACTGGTCATTGTTGATGGAGGAAATGGATGCTTGTGGGTGTAATACCAATCAAGCAGGCTTCTTTGTACTAGATGGTGACAAGCTTCTTGAGGATTGTTGAAGCCACACTTATCCAGGGAAATGAGGAGTATTCCATTAGTCTTGACTTGTATCGTATGGATGGTGAACTGGCTTTGGGAATCAGGATGTGAGTCATTCAGTGTAATATACCTTGCCTCTGATCTGCCCTTGTAGCCAGAGTATTTATATGACTAGTCCAATTTAGTTTCTGATTAATGCCAATCTGTGCAATGTTTATAGAGGAGAATTAATGCCATTGATTGCCCAGGGACAATGGTAAGATTCTTTCTTCTTTAAAGTTGATTGCTTCATTTGTATCGTGCTAGTGTTACTTGCCAGTTATCAACCAAGCCAAGGAGTTGTGCAGGTATTTCTCTTAAATACAGAGACTACTTCAGTTTTTGAAAAGCAGGAAATTATGCAATTATTACGGAACACTCAACCAATCGAGAGATTTTCCCTAATTTTTATTGACTCCAGTTTTGTTCAGGCTCCCGGTGTTACTTTCACCCTACCTCTGGAATTCAGCTTTTTTGTCCATGTTGCGATCACGTGATCAGGAACTGAGGTCAGGAGCTGAGTGACCATGCTAAAACACATACTCTGCATCAGGAGTAGATTATAGCTGAGCAAGTGTCATTCTATAGCACCTTCCATCACTTTACTGAGGATCGAGAGTAGACGGATGGGGCAGTGATTAACTCAGCTGGATTTCTCTGACTTTTTGTTGGCAGGACATAGCTGGGTAATTATCAGAGGGTAGATGTCAGTGCTGTAGCTGTGCTTGATAGTCAGTTAGTTCAGTTGGCTGGACGGATGGTTTGTGACACAATGTGATACCAATAGCATGGGTTCACCTTTCACTTTGACTGGGGTTACCATGAAAGATTCTTGTCTCAACCTTTCTCCTCACTGACAGCCTCAAAAGCCCCTCCCGATGTTTTTCTCTGGAGTAGGCTGATGGTGATTTTACCTCGCTATAGTGGAACAACTTTAATCAGCAACACAGTCCTTTGTTGCAAGGATGATTCCTCCTTGCAGATGATTGGATTCAAGTGATATGTCAAAGTTGGCTGAGATTTTTGAACCTTTCATCACCTTACAGGCATTTCCACAGTGAAGACAACAGTCATCAGCCAGGAGAGTTAGTACAGATTGATAGCTGTAACACTCTCTTTTTCATTTGTCTTGTTGATCTCTCTCAGTAGCTGTTTTTGTTGATTGGAGGGTCTCAGTGCATTTAAAAAATGGAAAAGGAAGGAAAGGAAGGCAATGAGCCTCATGCCCTCCTGTGGGTTGGGACCCCTCAATCAACAATTGGCCTGGAGACTTAGGTTTGTTTCTGGCACTGTTACCGTTTTAGTCCGAAGTGGAACAAAACTCTCTCTCTCTCTCTTATACAGTGTAACAAACAGCAAGGGACAGATGCAGAGGACAACAGTTGCCGGTACATTCAGCACAGCTACAGAAAAAACAAACCACAGCTGTTGCCTTCAGCCCATAAAGGAATGTCCACAGGGCTCATTCAAGTCATTCAGCTTGTTGAGTATCATCAACAATTTCAGCACTCCAGCCCATTCTCTACAATCTATTTTCTCATGCAGTTGTTGAATATCATCATTAACTTTTAAACCCTTTGGCCCATCCTTTTCACCTACCTAGTTGAGCATTTTCATTTGGGTACTGTTACAGACAAGGAAGCGCTAGTAGAATGCTTTCCACAAATCAACTGATCACATTTCTAAGAGTGTTTTGTCTTTGAATACTGTGGCACTCAAGAGCAGACAAAAGACAAATGTTCTCCCAATTTTTTGTTTGAAAAATGCACATAAATTTTTATTTCTAAACAACCAAATGTATTTGTAACAGTAGTGACTCTGACATACAAAGAAACAGGAGAAAAAGTGATTGCAAAAGTGGTAGCATTACTTAAAAAGCAAAAAGAAAAATCACTGTATGTTTGAACCTCTCTCTCTCTGGATAGAAGATTAAAGCAGACATAATAATTTCATCTCAATGTACTGAAGAAATAAAAAATAGAGATAGTGATTTTTGAGAAGATTTGTAACTCAGGTTGATGATAAGTCTGTAAGTTAGCTCACTGAGCTTGAAGGTTTGTTTTCAGATGTTTTATCACCATATTAGGTACCATCATCAGTGAAGCTTCACCAGAGACTCTCACTGATGATGTTACCTGGTATGGTAACAAAACATCTGAAAACAAACCTTGAAGCTCAACAAGCTAACTTACAGACTTAAAAGATTGAGATGTCTGATCGTATGCCCGCAGTAGCTTGGTGCTTGTAGCAGATTTCTAGTTTCAAGCCAGGTGAGTTGGAGTTGAAGCCTTGAGGAAAACAATTGTTTCAGTTCCTCAAGTCAGCAGGTAAAGGTTAGAGCTGAAAATGTGTTGCTGGAAAAGCGCAGCAGGTCAGGCAGCATCCAGGGAACAGGAGAATCGACGTTTCGGGCATAAGCCCTTCTTCAGGAATGAGGAAAGTTTGTCCAGCATGGACTCCAGGTAAAGGTTAGACCCTAGTTCTCTGCATGATGGTTTATTCTGAGCATGTAGGTAACATTCTTCTTTTGGTGGTCTCTGTCTGTGTGTGACTAGTCTGGCCCAGTGTGGTTGCTTTCACAATATGTGTCAATAGATGAACCTTAGCACAATCTGGTTTATAACAAGTGACCATAGTGTTTGTTTCTCCATTGTCCATATAAATGGCTACTGTTTTTGAGTTTCATCCATTTGCATTTCTGTCACAGAACGGGTTTATCCTCATTTCTATCCCGTGGAATTCCATGCCAGGGTCTGCTTTTCTATTGTTAACCAGGCATTAGCAACAGTGGTCATCAATAAATCACAGGAAAGATCTATTACATCTTAGTATCTTCTCAATAAAGTGTCCATAAAATGTTGGCATTTTAATATCCAGACCAAAGCAAATGGCTAGTTTCCAGCCTTGTGGAGCTCCATGTATATTGGTGGAAATGGAAAAGAAATGCCTGAGTTCTTAATGGCATATTCTTTCAAAACATTAAATGTAAACTGACCATTTTGCAAAAGGCTATGAATATAACTGCTTGGGCATTGCAATATACAATGTAAACTCAGAAATTGCATTTTGATGGCACTTGATTGGTAAGTGTTTTTGTTACAGTCACCTGATTGGCATATTTAATTGGTTTTGTGTTTCCTGCAGTCTGCTGGTTATGGATTTTCATCTACCAGGTTGTACTTAACCAAATAAGAAGTTTGGATTAAGCTACTCAAGATTGTTTGATATGGGTTATTAGCTTGAGGTACTATAAGATCATAACCATTAAGGAACATAAGAGATAGGAACATAAGTAGACCATTCAGCTGTTCCAGCCTGATCCACCATTCAATATGACCATGGCTAATCTGACATTACTCACATCCTCTTCACTGCATTTTACCCATAACCCTTGTCTCTCATACAGATCAAGAATCTATTTGCCCTCGCCTTAAATATATATAGGGATGCTGCCTCCACAGCTCACTATAGCAAGAAGTAACAAAGAATCAAAAAAATTGTAAAAAGAAATTTCTCTTCATCTCAGTCTTAAATTAGTACCCCTTTATTCTGAAGCTATGCACTCTAATCCCAGATTCTCTCTTAAGAGGAAGCATCCTCTCAGCATTACCTCATCTAGCCTCTTATATTCTCTCTCTCCCTCTCTCTCACACACACACACAGACACACATACATATGTTTGTGGGTGAATTTGTACTTGCAGGCTTACATTTTATTTTGCTCAAAAACTGCATAAATCCACGCAGGATTCTGTAATCCCCACTGTAGAAAGAGAAACAGTCTGACCTAACACTGGGACACAGACAAACTTTAACTTCACACCTTCAATGCATTATCTGAGCTGAGATGACACCTATTGTTAAAATGATTTGGAGATGCCAGTGTTGGACTGGGATGTACAAAGTTAAAAATCACACAACACCAGTTTATAGTCCAACAGGTTTAATTGGAAGCACACTAGCTTTCGGAGCATCGCTCCTTCATCAGGCGGTAGTGGTGTTAAAAGCTATCTTAAGAATGCGACTTCAAAAAAGTTCTGGGATTTACATATGAAGGAACTAAAACTAACATGAAAGACTTAAGCTAAATTTGTTTCATATTACATTCCATGATACTGTGATCCTGTTGCTATAAAGTCTGTGTCTTATGATTCCACTCCACAACGACCTGATGAAGAAGCAGTACTTCAAAAACTAGTGCTTCCAGATAACCCTGTTGGACAATAACCTGGTGTTGTGTGATTTTGAGCTTTCTAACACCGGGTCCTGCACATCATTCTTTAAATAAGGGGACGAAAACTGCTCACGGTATTTTAGATGTAGTCTCTCTAAAGCCTTGTACCATTTCAGTAAGACCTCCCTACTCTTATGCTCCAACCCCCTTGAAACAAGGGCCAAATTTGATTAGACTTCCTGATTACCTGTGGCACTTATGTGCTAGTTTCCTGTATTTTGAGCTCAAGTACACCCAAGTCCCTTTCTGTTGCAGTTTTCTGCAGTATTTCTCCATTTAAATAATACTCTGTTCTTTTGTTCATTATACTCCATTTGCAAACTTTCTGTCATTTCACTTAACCTATCAATAGCTCTCTGTAAAGTGTTGGTGTTCCTCTCGCAACTTGCCTTTCCACCTATTTTTGTTTATGCTTCACATGTGGAATATAAAGGCATGAGGAACAGGAATAGCTCATGCAGACCCATGCTCCGGTTTCACTTTACAAATAGATTATGACTGGCATATACTTCATTTCCATTTTCCTACCTTTGCTCTATTTCCTTTGATATGTTGGACTCTCATAATCAAACTATTTCAATCTTGTAGCCATTACCTTACCCAGTATCAAAATTCTTTAAGAAGAGTGAATTTCACATTTCTGTTATGATTTTTTAAAAAATCATCCCTATCTTCTCTCCTGAATGATTTAGTTCTAATTTGAAGATCCTGTCCATTTGTTTTTGATTCTCAACCAGTAAAAATGTTTTCTCTTTAACTACTTTATCAAATCATTTACTATTTAACTAACTCAATCAGTTCATTGTTTTATTGCCCCTTCTCAAAGAAATATGCTTTTAAAATATGGCATCTGTAATGGTTGAGGGATTTTTAATTATATGCTACATAATGTGTTACAGACAGGTTCATTTTTATGTGGAATATTCACAGTTCACTTTTGAAAATTTCTCAGAGAAATTGTGCAGCATCTCATAGATTTTTCATGAAAACAAATAATGTGGATGCTGAAGATCTGAATGAAAAACAGTTATTGCTAGCTAGACTTCAACAGGTCTGGGAGCATCTGTGGACAGAAAGCAAAGTTCATGTTTCAAGTGCAGTGATTCTTCACCAGAACTGAGTTAAGACTCAGATGAAGAGTCAGCGGACTCGAAACGTTAACTCTGTTTTCTCCCTTCAGATGCTGTCAGACCTGATTTTCACCAGATTGCTTTTGTTTTCTTAATGGAACATTTGCTTTATATTTGTCGTTAACCACTGCCACAATCTCATTTTAGCCCCAGACAATTGAGTAGATGTAAGATTGAAGTTATAGAACAGGGCTAAATAAACAAATAATTTTCTGTAAGAACTTAGTTTCAAAGGGAAGTTACAATCAAGTTAACAGCACATATCTCCTTTTCTTGTCAATCAAACAACTGCATCATTTTTTTTAACAAAATTGCTGTTTTGTGCTTCAGGAGAGAGAAAAAAAACAAGGACTGTCAGTGGAGTCATGCTGCAGATTGCAGTAGATATTAGACAACATGAATTACCTTAAAATAGTGAACATGATGTGCCATCTGCCTTCTGTTGGGATGCAGCTCTCTGCAGCAGACTGCCTTTCCCTACTTGACTCATTCTGCAGAGTAAATGGCAACTTGACATAACATCACTGGACAGGATAAGCAGAAGTTAGCAAAGGTTAGATTCTGCCATGATTTCAACACCTTTTTTCTGGGTCTTTCAAATATCTAAGGTCTGTTGCCATGTGGCCTTCATTATTCAGGGAGGAATCTATCACTGCGGCAGTAAAGAACAGTCACACCGGTACAGTTTAGTAGAACGTGTTTCAGCATAACAAAATTCCAACAACAAAAATTGTCAGTGGGGGTAATTATTTAAGTTACTGTTGAACCATTATTACAGTTAATTTTCAGGTGTTGTATGGATTCCTAGAACATCAGAGCCAGACGAGGCGAAGCCAAAAGTGTGCACCAGTTTTATAGAATCCCTGCAGTGCAAAAGCAGGCCATTCAACCCATTGAGTTCACACCAACCCATCAGAGAACATCCCACACAGATCCATTCCCCTACCCTATAACCCTGCAATTAGAGTCATAGAGTCATAGAGTCATAGAGATGTACAGCATGGAAACAGACCCTTCGGTCCAATCTGTCCATGCTGACCAGATATCCCATTCCAATCTAGTCCCACCTGCCAGCACCCGGTCCATAAACCTCCAAACCCTTCCTATTCATTAACCCATCCAAATGCCTCTTAAATGTTGCAATTGTACCAGCATCCACCACATCCTCTGGCTGCGCATTCCATACACGTACCAGCCTCTGCGTGAAAAAGTTGCCCCGTAGGTCTCTTTTATGTCTTTCCCCTCTCACCCTAAACCTATGCCCTCTAGTTCTGACTCCCCAACCCCAGGGAAAAGACTTTGTCTATTTATCCTATCCATGCCCCTCATAATTTTGTAAACCTCTATAAGGTCACCCCTTAGCCTCTGACACTTCAGGGAAAACAGCCCCAGCCTGTTCAGCATCTAACTGCAGCTCAGATCCTCCAACCCTGGCAACATCCTTGTAAATCTTTTCTGAACCCTTTCAAGTTTCACATCTTTCCGATAGGAAGGAGACCAGAATTGCACGCAATATTCCAACAGTGGCCTAACCAATGTCCTGTACAGCCTCAACATGACCTCCCAACTCCTGTACTCAATACTCTGACCAATAAAGGAAAGCATACCAAACGCTTTTTTCACTATCCTATCTACCT
Source organism: Chiloscyllium plagiosum (assembly GCF_037043375.1). Taxonomy (NCBI): domain Eukaryota; kingdom Metazoa; phylum Chordata; class Chondrichthyes; order Orectolobiformes; family Hemiscylliidae; genus Chiloscyllium; species Chiloscyllium plagiosum. The sequence goes on along the minus strand of NW_028270142.1, from coordinate 120,531,964 downwards.
GCGACTCCACTTTCAAGGAGCTATGAACCTACACTCCAAGGTCTATTTGTTTAGCAACACTCCCTAGGACCTTACCATTAAGTGTATAAGTCCTGCTAAGATTTACTTTCCCAAAATGCAGCACCTCCATTTATCTGAATTAAACACCTTCTGCCACTTCTCAGCCCATTGGCCCATCTGGTCCAGATCCTGATGTAATCTGAGGTAGCCCTCTTCGCTGTCCACTACACTTCCAATTTTGGTGTCATCTGCAAACTTACTAACTAAACCTCTTATGCTCACATCCAAATCATGTATGTAAATGACAAAAAATAGAGGTCCCAGCACTGATCCTTGTGGCACTCCACTGGTCACAGGCCTCCAGTCTGAAAAACAACCCACCACCGCCACCCTCTGTCTTCTACCTTTGAGGCAGGTCTGTATCCAAATGGCTAGTTCTCCCTTTATTCCATGAGATCTAACCTTGCTAATCAGTCTCCCATGGGGAACCTTGTTGAACGCCTTACTGAAGTCCATATAGATCACATCCACTGCTCTGTCCTCATCAATCTTCTTTGTTACTTCTTCAAAAAACTCAATCAAGTTTGTGAGACATGATTTCCCACACACAAAACCATGTTGACTATCCCTAATCAGTCTTTGTCTTTCCAAACACCTGTACATCCTGTTCCTCAGATTGCCTCCAACAACTTGCCCACCACTGAGGTCAGGCTCACTGGTCTATAGTTCCCTGGCTTGTCTTTACCGCCCTTCTTAAACAGTGGCACCACTTTTGCCAACCTCCAGTCTTCCGGCACCTCACCTGTGGCTATCGATGATACAAATATCAGCAAGAGGCCCAGCAATCACTTCTCTAGCTTTCCACAGAGTTCTTGGGTACACCTGATCAGGTCCTGGGGATTGATACACCTTTAACCATTTCAAGACATCCAGCACTTCCTTCTCTGTAATCTGGACGTTTTGTAAGATGTCACCATCTATTTCCCTACAGTCAATATCTTCCATATCCTTTTCCACAGTAAATACTGATGCAAAATACTCATTTAGTATCTCCCCCATTTTCTGTGGCTCCACACAAAGGCCGCCTTGCTGATCTTTGAGGGGCCCTATCTCTCCCTAGTTACCCTTTTGTCCTTAATATATTTGTAAAACCCCTTTGGATTCTCCTTAATTCTATTTGCCAAAGCTATCTCATGTCCCCTTTTTGCCCTCCTGTTTTCCCTCTTAAGTATACTCCTATTTCCTTTATACTCTTCTAAGAATTCACTCGATCTATCCTGTCTATATTTAACATATGCTTCCTTCTTTTTCTTAACCAAACCTTCAATTTCTTTAATCATCCAGCATTCCCTATACCTACCAGCCTTCCCTTTCACCCTGACGGGAATATACTTTCTCTGGATTTTTGTTATCTCATTTCTGAAGGCTTCCCATTTTCCAGTGAATATTTTCAGATAATTTCAGATTCAAGTAATTCCTTCAGGGTTGTAACTGAACACTTCTGGTCTGGACCTTTCAAACTAAATTGCTTAACTAAAAAAAGGAGTAGGAACAAGCCTTTCCACCTATCAAGACTGCTCCATGATGGTACCTTACGTGATTTTTTTTCTCATATACCACATTTGCTTTAAACCTGTGCCTTTTGATTCTTGATTCTTTTATGGAGCAGAAACAGACTCTCTCTATCTATATTGCCAAATGGCTCATGATTTTGAAAAATTCTAATGGATCTCCTCTTCATTTGCTCCTCTCCAAAGCACACAATCCCAACTCCCCCAACCTTTCTTCACATCGAAAGTGTCTTATCCTTTGAACTTGAGCTTGAAAGAGAAAGGCAAATGTTTAAACTTGAACTCTAGAGAAAGAGATTGGCAGCGGAGGAAAGTAAGAATGAGAGAGAAACAGAACTTAAAAAATTGAATAAAATCAGACAGCATGCTCTTGATGCAGAAAGGTTTAGGTTACAACATGAAAGAGAATAGTTGAGAGGAGGAGGGAAGTTGGAAGTTGGATTAAGTCAAAAATTGTGATAGTAATGATAGCATATCCCTATGCATTAATCAGCAGCTTCAACTCATTTGCCATCATTCCTAACTCTCTGCATTAAAATTAATGTAATCCAACTTTGTAGAGCTCTCCTGAGCCTTAACTACCTGTGTTCTGCCTGCCAGATCATCTTGGCTTTTCTTTCAGTAGGTGCTCAGCAAATGTCTTCAGCAAATGCCCTGGAGAAGGTCAGAACAGGCAGGCATAACATTAATATTCCACTGCAGGAGATTAAGCAGCTGTACACCATCCCATGACTGGGAAAACTCTCCCTTACAACTCAGAAATACATGATGAGTAACATTGGATACTCAACTCAAGTCAATCAATTTCTAACAAGGCAGAAAATTATAATGCATCTCATATGTAGTGACACCAACTTGACTTTTGTACCTTCATGATAACTTATAATATGTGTTGACAGTTTGTGAGCTAACAACCAACTCTTATATTCCCTATGAAAGGACTATCACTCTTTTTACATTAAATGCCACTACACTGACTCAAATTATTTTTATACTGCCAAAAGCAAGATTGGAGAAGTTCACTTCTCCAAAGTTCTCTCTTACATCCCCCTACTCCATTGGTCACAAAATGAATTTAAATCCTCTACCCAGCTACCAAAATCATCATTTATAGAGTTAACTTATATCAGATTTCATGTATAAAGAGCCATAGAGCAACCCTGTGTGAGGTTGTGGGATCAATTCCCATTTTCTTCACTTTGGCTTTATAATTTTATAGCAAATGGTAGTGTCACTTTCCCTTAACTATGAGGTTTGTACTTTAGTCCCACTTGTCCTAGAGATCTGTCATAGTATGGCTGAATGGGTCAATTTAAATAACAAAAAGAACTGTCAACCAAGTTTCTTTAATAAACAACAAAGGTATTGATTTGTCATAAAACAAGACATTTAACAAATGTGTAAATCCAAGTACCGTACAGTTTGAAGTATGAATGTTTAAAAATGTACTCTTTTAAATACCACACATACATGCACATGCATCCCAAATAAAATGAAAGAAAATGAATTTCTCTCATACATTAATTTTGAAAATAAAGGGCAATTTTTCCACACAAAGAATGGTGCGTGTAAGGAATAAGCTGTCTAAGGAAGTGGTAGAGGCTGGTACAATTACAACATTTAGACTCCTGGTCAGAGGCTCATAGAGAGTCATACTCAGAACATGGAAACAGACCCTTCAGTCCAACTCATTCCCACCGACTAGATATCCTAAATTAATATAGTCCCATTTGCCAGCACTTGGCCCATATCCTTTTGAACCCTTCCTATTCATATACTCATCCAGATGCCTTTTAAATGTTGTAGTGGTACCAGCCTGCACCACTTCCTCTGGCAGCTCAGTCCATACATGCACCAACCTCTGCATGAGGAAGTTGCCCCTTTTAAATCTTTCTCCTCTCACCCTGAACCTTTGCCCAAAATTCTGGACTCCCCCAACCCAGGTCAAAGGCTTCATCTATTTACCCTATCCATGGTTCTCATGATTTTATAAACCTCTATAATGTGACCCCCTCCCAGAGCCTCTGACACTCTAGGGAAAACAGCCCCAGCCTATTCAACCTCTCCCTATAGTTCAAAGCCTCCTACCCTGGCAACATCCTTGTAAATCTTTTCTGAACCCTTTCAAGTTTCACAACATCCTCCTTATTGGAGGGATCTGGATGAGTGTGTGAATAGGAAGGGTTTAGAGGGATATGGGCCAAGTGCTGGCAAATGGGACCAGGTTAATTTAGGGTTTCTGGTCAGCATGGATGAGTTGGACCGAATGGTCTGTTCCTTGCTGTATAGGCAGGAATGAAACTTTCAGAAATGCAATTCATTCAAGAAATATTGACGAGAATTTCTCAGAGGCTTTTCTGGAGAATAGTTTGATTAGGGTTACATTTATCACACTGTGCCCTCAAAAGGGTTTCCTCAGGAAAACAGCAAATGAGCCGGATAGCTTCCATCTCATAACTGGACTGTCTCCTAAATGAATGCCAAATAATAAGTGAAACAAAAACTCACTCCTGGCAGGAAAATCTTAAGCATGTAAATGAGTCCAAGCAATCAGCTTTAATCATGTGACTTCTAAAGCAGCATCTTTAAATAAACGTCTGAAATAACTCTAAAGAAACCAGTATCCCATCACTAAGTCACCCTTTATTTACATGTGGAAAGTTCTTGACACTGCTCTAGTTTCCTCAGAGCCAGCTCTTCACGTGAACAGGATGTTGACACTCAGCAGAATGTCAGCCAGGGCTCTAGTCAAGGAACTCACATTCTATAAGGTGCACCTGGCTGACCTTGTACATTGTCCTTTTGGTAATACCTTTTACAGACCAGGTCTGAATATATCCTCAGTCTTTTCAAATGGACTACTGCTGATGATCCTTTAAGCATAAATCCTCTTAAATAATAATAATAAAGCATCTGCATATGTTTTGCTCCAAGCTGATTTTTTCACTTCTCAAGGGCTGATTGATCATTTTTTAAAAATATCTTTTGTTTTTAATAAGGGGGGGTGAAACAATAGTTTATTACATAAAAGAAAATGAAGCCAGCTTGGAATCTGACCTGTTCAGTTAAACACCCTCTCTCATACTAGTTTAATAAAAGATGTCTCCAGCAATACCATCAAGCTAATTATTAATCCTTTGCATACACACAGACCTTGTTCAAAATCGACATTTTAAAATGAATGATAATAATATAAATCACACACCTTACATGAAAATGAACGGTATAGAATTACTTTGTAATTTTACTTTAAATAAGGTTTAAATAAAGGAACAAATGACTTTTCAATCAAAAACAATGCATACTGCAAGATCTTTTGTGCAGCAGAACTTAATCTGCAATATTTTTGTCTTTCCTTCAGTCATTGATAGTTTATTGGGTGTCAAAGGATTATGCAGAAGCAGCAATCATTAAACTATGCCGACTATTTCAAATATAGTATTCAGTCTGCTTTCATTTCCCCTCTTCCTTCAAGCAGTTTAATACAAGGCTTTGAATTTACACCTTTATATTAACTTTAAACAAGTTAAAGATTCATTTAAAATAAAATTGTCTCGGATGAGCATTTTTTTTACTTTCAACTATAACCTGGTGACTGCTTCTTTGTAAAAGTTGCATTATGTATGTGCAGGCTGTGAATACATCTTCTACTTCCTAAAAATATTTTACATCCAGCACACAGCTGCTATATATCACCTAGCACACTGAAATTGTAAAAAACCTAAAATAGGAAAAGAAGGAAGTAATTTATTGCTGATTCTTTCTTAACCCAGAGATGCACTGAATAAGAAAATGGAAGAACTTACATTTATAAACTTTTCACATGCTCTAAATTCACCCACAAGCTTCACAGCCAATCAAGTAATGTCTTTCACAAGCTCAGGATGTGCAAAGTAGTCAATGAATTACACTTGAACTATAGTAATAGTAATTTAGGAAATGCAGCTGCCAATTTGCACACAGCAAGTTCTCAGAGACAGCTTTGGGGAACAACAATACAGTCGACTTTTGTCATGTTGATACAGGGACAAATATTGGCTTGGACACCAAAGATAACTCCCCTGCTCTGTTTGACAATGCTAAGGAATCTTTTATATCCATCTGAAATTGAGGTTGAGGCCTCAGTTTCAAATCACATCTAAAACATAGCATCTCCAGCACACCCTAAGAGTTACCCCAGATTTTCTGCCCTCAAGTGGGACTTGAAATTAAAACATTCTGACTTGGCATTGAGGGTTTTTATCAATTAATCACAAATAACATACATAGATCATTGTTAGTCCCAAACCTGCATAAACAACAGAAATTGACCTCTATGTTACTTACAATGAAGTCATGTTATCTAAAGTAATGCTGGACACATGAATATATATCTATATCTATTATATATGTATGTCTTGAACTTGTTGAAAAGAAAATGTATGCGTGTACATGTGTTTGCGCACGCACGCACACGTGTGTGTACATGTCTGCATGCGCATGAGTGGTTCATATGTACTGGCAATAAATTCCCTGAAGAGGAGTGGGATCCAGAAAAGATCAGTCTAGCCAACCTATCTTGGTTGTAGCATTTTGGAAAATGCAAAGAGTGCAAGTTAAAATCTCAACATAGAATATTATAAACTAATTAGTGGAGTGGCAATACAAGAACATAAAACGTAGTCAGGAAAACCATTGATAGTGATAATGTCCAATTGATCTGATTTCAAATTGCTGAGTAACCCACCATTAATTGCCAGAGAATGATTAAGAGTCAAGCATATTGCTGTAGATCTGTACATGTAGGCTAATCAGGAAAGGATGGCAGACTTCCATATGGAAAGCACATTAGTGAATCAGATGGGTTTTTAATATTAATGATTACCATTTGTACAGCTTTTTAATCACAAATGTTATTTTCTTTGAACTCCAATTTCACCCTCCGCTATAATGGGAATTGAATCTATACCCCTGGAACATTATTGTGAAGTTTTGGATCATTAGTCCAAAGACAGTAGCACTGCGCCACCAGGCCCCTAAAGATGAATTCTTCTGCTCTACAAAAATTCCCAGTGTTGGGATGTAGGAAGCCATGATGTGTCATTGTTTTTTCAGTCTGGAGGATGGTGGACAGTAGTATTTCCTAGGGTCAGTTTTAAGAGCACTACTTTTTAATTATATTTGCCACAACTATACCTAGGCTGGCACAATGGGTAGACCGAGGGAGGTCATACCTAACATGACATTTATATACTTGTCCACTTATAATACTATTTATAAACCTGTCATTTATCTAAATGATTTAGATGTGAATATTGGAGGAATAGTTAGTAACTTTGCAGTTGATACCAAAACTGGTGGTGTAGTGGAGAGAGAAGAAGGTTATCTCAGAGTACAGTGGGACTCGATCAGATGGACCAAGGGGCCGTAGAGTGGCAGATGGAATTTAATTTAGTTAAATGTGAGGTGCTGCATTTTGGACAGATACATCAGGGCAGGACTTCTACACTTAATTGTAGGGTCCTGGGATGTGTTGCCGAACAAAGAGACCTTGCAGTGCAGGTTCATGGTTCCTTGAAGGTGGAGTCACACCTAGGCAGGGTAGTGAATAAGACCTTTGGTACACTTGGCTTTATTGGTCATTACATTGAGTATAGGAGTTGGGAGGTTATGTTGTGACTGTGCAGGACATGTTGAGCGACTTTGGGAATATTGCATTCAATTCTAGCTTTCTGTTTAGCTTTGGCTTGGAGCCAACTGTGCTTATCAGTAACATTCATATGATATTTAACATTCACACTAGAGGACAGGTACTTTTGAGAAGATAGGCAGACAGGCTACCACATAATCTTGTAAGTCCAAATTTATTTTCCTTTCAAATCCATAAGACATCTACGTGGGGGGTGTTGATGTGAGTGAAAGCAGAGCAGTTTCGAAAATTCAGATGCAATCTCATAGAAGGCTTAGGTTTTGGTTGATTTTCATCTGTTTGACTTGGTATTGCGGCTCCTCATCAATGATTGTTTAACCATTCGTTCTACCACAGGGTATTGGAGCTGTTGAAAATGTTCCTTCTTGCATTCATAGATTTCAATGGCATCTTTAAGAAGAGAAATGCCACTCTGTGAGTGAAGGGAATAGTCCTCATTTGACCTTACTCCATAGGTGGCCCTGGTCGCTTCAATAAAAGTTTAGCTTGTTGTAAGCATTTGCATATTATTAGAGCTCTCGGACTATTTCCACCAACATCATGTCCTTTATCTTTCAGATTTGTCTTTGAACATCAGCATTACATCTGTGGTCTTACGTCTTTTGACTGTGGTCAGCAAAGTTTTGGAAAGAATTCTGGGGGATAGGATTTATGACTATGTGGAAAAGCATAGTGTGATTAAAGGCAATCAGCATAGCTTTGTGAGGGGAAGATCATGTCTCACAAATCTTATTGAGTTCTTTGAGGAGGTGTCAAGACAGGTAGACGGCGGACGAGCAGTGGATGTGGTGTATTTGGACTTCAGCAAGGCATTTGATAAAGTTCCCCATGGTAGGCTCATTCATAAAGTCAGGAAGTATGAGATACAGGGATATTTGGCTATCTGGATTCAGAATTGGCTGGCTGACAGAAGGCAGAGAGTGGTTGTGGATGGAACGTTTTCTGCCTGGACATCAGTGTGGAGTGGAGTCCCGCAGGGCTCTGTTCTTGGGCCTCTGCTTTTTGTAGTTTTTATAAATAACTTGGATGAGGATGTTGAGGGGTGAGTTAGTAAAGTTGCAGATGACACAAAGGTTGGAGGTGTTGTCGATAGTATAGAGGGCTACTGCAGGCTGCAGCACGACATAGACAGGATGCAGAGCTGGGCTGAGAAATGGCAGATGGAGTCCAACCTGGATAAATGTGAAGTGATGCATTTTGGAAGGTCGAAATCGAATGCTGAATATAGGATTAAAGGCAGGATTCTTGGCTGTGTGGAGGAACAGAGGGATTTAGGTGTGCAAGTACAAAACCGCAAGGTTTTGCTGCAGCTCTACAAGTCCCTGATAAGACCACACTTGGAATATTGTGTCCAGTTCTGGTCACCCTACTATAGGAAAGATACAGAGGCTTTGGAGAGGGTGCAAAGAATGCCTGGACTGGAGATCTTGCCTTATGAAGGAAGGTTGAATAAGCTTGGACTTTTCTCTCTGGAGAGAAGGAGGAAGAGAGGAGACCAGATCGAGATGTACAAAATAATTAATGGAATAGATAGAGTCAATAGCCAGACTTTGCCCCAGGGCAGGATTGACAGGTACGAGGAGTCATAGCTTGAAGATATTAGGAGGAAGGTATAAAGGAGATGTCAGAGGTAGGTTCTTTTCGCAGAGAGTTGTAACTGTATGGAATGCGTTGCCAGCTGTGGTGGTGGAAGCAGTCTATAGTTCCCTGGCTTGTTTTTACTACCCTTCTTAAACAGTGGCACCACGTTAGCCAACTTCCAGTCTTCCAGCACCTCACCTGTGACTATCGATGATACAAATATCTCAGCAAAAGGCCCAGCAATCACTTCTCTAACTTCCCACAGAGTTTTGGGGTACACCTGATCATGTCCTGGGGATTTATTCACCTTTATGTATTTCAAGACATCCAGCACTTCCTCCTCTAACCATAAGATCATCTCTGTGCTAATGGGGCTTTTACTCTTGTCTGTCACATTCGGGAAAATGGTCTGATAATCAATTGCTTGTCAGGGATTGATTAACTCAATTGGTCAGTTTATTTAAAACAATAAAACACATAATAAGTCATGAAACATACATGACAGCAAGCTAATTGTCTTCTCTGTGGAAATTACATGCAAAAAACTGATGAACATTTTCAAGGTAGTTGTATGCTAACCTGCATTAAATATGAATATTAATCAGTTCAAACATGGAAAATGGTACCAGACACTGCAATAAAGATGCACTAAAGGAACACAGAGTTTGCTTTATTGGGGCTGATTCAGATTTTTCAGCCTCTATATCGGTGAGTGTGAACTTAGGCCATGTTGCATATATTTATGCCTTTAAGATTGTAAACAGTGTTGTGTGTCCACCTGACTGTTCATCAGTTTTTTGTTTGTAATTACACAGAGAAGTCAATTAGCTTGCTGTCATATCTGTTTCATGACTTATTATGTGTTTTATTGTTTTAAATACACTGGCCAATTGAATTAATTAACCCCTGACAAGCAATTGATTATCAGACCATTTTCCAGAATGTGACAGATAAGAGTGAAAGCCTCTTGAGCTGGTGTTCCAGTTTCCAGAGACAAAATGCAAGAGTGGCAGGACTCATTGCAGGGAACCAATTAGAATCTTTAAAGGCAAATTGAAGTCAATAATCAGATGCTGACTGGAAGTTTCCATTCAGCCTCTGGGCCACTGAGCCACCAGTGAATAAATCTATGCGTAGTGGCCTGGTGGCAGACCAATAGGCCCTCACTGTCTGTCTGACTGTAACTATGGCTGCCCTGTGAAGGAGATCTGCGTCCACAATTGTGATCCAGCTGCTGAAAACTATTTTAAATTTAAATGCTTTAAATATGGTGCCTCAGAATGAAAGAACTCTTTCAGTCTCCCTCTCATTACTTGACACAGCAGTTTTTTTTGTCTCTGTGCAGAATCAATTGTCAACCCATAATTCATGATTGAATAGCAAATACACCCTTTACTGTTTAACAACTACATAAATTAATATAGCAACTTTGATGCTATAATGAAATTACCCAAGGCACTACAATGGAGTATTTTAAAACAGATTATGACACTAAGTCACATGAACAGTTTTAAGGAGTATCTGAAAGGAATACAGTGGGCTGGAGGTGATGCACAAGAATCCAGAGTTAGAAGAGGCAGAGATATCTCAGAGTATGGGAGGCTGGAAATACTTCCTGAGAAAGGGAGGGGTGAGGCCATTGAAGGATTTGAAAACAAGTTTGAGAATTTCAAAATTAAAGATGTTGTTTGAGCAAGAAGCACAGTCTTGTATGGGAACCAATCTTATTTTGAATTAAGACAACTATAGGAAGAATTTCAATCATTTAATGTTTGAAAAGAATAGTAAGTCACAGATTAGCTAAAAGAAAGTCAATGCGTTTAACCACTAAGACATAAATAAAGATTCCAGTAGCAGATAAGCTGATCAGAGTAATGTTAGATGAGGTAATGAGATGGTTATAGATGATCTTATTGACAGTATGAAACTGAGATCAAATGTAATACCCCATTCCATTCCAATACCCCAGGGTGCTGAAATGACCAGTTTAATCTCAGATTGTTGCCAGAAACAAGGATTGAGTCATGAGTTAATTAACAGAGATCAGAGCAGTGATCAAAAATAATGGGGCCAATCTTTCCAAAACATAATCAGAAGAAATTTCTACTCATCCACTAGTGGATGCCAGAGAGACAGGCTGATAGCAACATCAGTGGAAAGGCTAAAAGAGATGATTGTGAGGTAGAGCTGGATGTCATTAGCATGCAAAGGAAAATGAATGTTGTATTTTTAGTTAATATTACCCAGTGGCAATTTGGAACTGCAAAATAGGGCCAAGGTCATTGGGGAAACCAGAACTAATATTGGAAAAACAAAAAGCGAAACCTTTGCCATTCTCTGGCTATGATTAACTAGTTAAGAATGAAGCCAGGCAAGAGCAACCCACCCGAATTAATTATAAATATTGTTTTCTTCTAGCTTAATCTAACTTGGGATTGAATTTGACCCCTAAGAATAATCATGCAGTAGGATAGAGAATAAAGGAAGAAATAATGGAAAATTTTCAGAAAGGTACCATGATAATCATGAAGGATCATAAAACGTTTTTACTATAGACTCTTAGAACAGCATGCTCTGGAGCTGAGAACAGTCAATATTGGGTATATTTTGCAACCTAATTAATGATTTCATTCTGAAAGCATCCCTAGAAGCAACATACATAATATGATTGAAGTTTGCATTCACTTTGAGAGTGAAAACTAGGCACAGGACTGTTATTTGAAACTTAAACATACTTAAACAAAGACAATTATGAAACCTTGACTGTAGAGCTAACCAAAGTGGATTGTCAAATTAGGTTCAGGGAACGGTCAAGAGAAATGCAATGGTAGACATTTAAGGGGATATTTGAGAATACACAGAATAGATGCATTCCGATAAGAAAGACAAGTTCTAATGAGAGGAAGTTCCAATACTCATGATTCGTTAAAATGTCAAAGATAGTACAAAACATATCATAGAATCCCTACAGTGTGGATACAGGCCCTTTGACCGAACAAATCCACAACAACCCTCTGAAGAGTATCCCACTCAAATCCAATCCCCATTACTCTACATTGACCCCTGACTAATGCACCTAACTTACACATCTTTGAAAACTGCAGGCAATTCACCTAACCTGCACATCTTTGGACTGTGGGAGAAAACCGGAGCACCCGGAGGAAACCAACAGACACGGAGAGAATGTGCAAACTCCACATCAAACCTGGATCCCTGGCATTGTGAGGCAGCAGTGCTAACCACTGAGCCACTATACCACCCTTTGAACCAATGTGCCACCCTTAAATATATAATTGTGCAAAGATGGATAGCAAGTTCAGAAAGGGTTCAGAAAAGATGTACAAGGATGTTGCCAGGGTTGGACGATTTGAGCTATAGGGAGATGATACTATAGGGGCTGTTTTCCCTGCAGTGTCGGAGGCTGAGGGGTGTCCTTATAGGGGTCTATATAATCATGAGGGACATGGATAGGGTAAATAGACAAGGTCTTTTCCCTGGGGTTGGGGAGTCCTGAACTAGAAGGCATAGGCTTAGGGTGAGAGGGGAAAGATATAAAAGGGACGTAAGGGACAACTATTTCACACAGAAGGTATTGCATGTATGGAACGAGTTGCCAGAAGAAGTGTACAGCATTTAAAAGGCAGCTGGATGGGTATATAAATAGGAAGGGTTTAGAGGAATATGGGCCAAGCGCTGACAAGTGGGACTAGATTAGGTTGACATACTTGGTCGGCATGGACGAGTTGGACTGAAGGGTCTGTTTCTGTGCTGTACATCTCTATGTCTCTATGACTCTAAGTTAGAAGCTTGAACAGAATTTATATAAAAAGGATTTAAAAGATTAATAAGGAGAGAAATGATACAGTATAAGATACAGTAAGAGATAAATATAAAAATATAATAAAAAATTCTATAGATATAGGGATTGCAAGGTCACAAATAAGCTCCTAACAGTTCCATTTCTGAGGAATTAATAATGGAAGGGATACAGTTGAAATTAGATAGGTATTTTGCATCAGTCTTCATCATAGAAATCAAAAGTAACAGTCAAGAAACAGCTTAATCAGGAAGTGAAAAGGAAGGAGGAACACAAAAAAAATCTCAATCACTATGAAAGTGATGCTCAGCAAGTTGTTGGAGCTGCAGACTGACAAGACCCCAGTCCTGATGGACTTCAACCTATGTTCTTGTAAGAAGTGGTTAATGAGATAATCAAATGTGGGTTTTAATTTTCCAAATTTCCCAATGTTTGGGAAGATTCCACAAAACTAAAAGATGGCAAATGTTATTTTGATAATTCAAAAAGGGAGAGAAACTTAAAGCAGGAAAGTATGTCTGCCATGGGAAAATGTTGGAAGCTATTATTTAATGCATTGCAGAGAGCACTTAAAATATCTCGAAGCATTCTGGTAGAGTCAGCATGGCTTGGTGAGAAGAGAAATCATGTTTAACCAATTCATTAGATTTTTTTGAGGAAGTGCATATGCTCTGGATAAAGAGAAACTGGTGAATATACAGTATTTAGAGTTCCAGAATGTACTTAATAAAATGTCACATTAAATGTTTTGTGGAAAATAAAATCTCATGATGTATTAGTTAACATATTGGCATTAATAGTAATTTGGCAAGTTAACAAAAACCAGAGAGTAGGCAGAAATATGTCATTTTCTGGTTGGCAGGATGCAGTGAGTGGTGTGGCACAGGCTGGAGCTTCAACCTGTTGCAATTTATACAAATAATTTGTATGAAAGAACTGAATCGAGGAACACTACATTTGCTAATGACCTTCAGATAGCTAGCAAAGAAAATTATGCAAAGTACAAATGAGGTTGCTAAGAGATCCAAATGGGTTAAGTGAGTGGGAAAAGTTCTAGTAAATGGAGTATAGTGTGAGAAAATGTGCAATTTTCCATTTTAGCAGGAAGAACAGAAAGAACTATATTGTCCAAACGTGAGAGATTGACGTGCTCTATGTTTCAGAAGGATCTTTGAGTCTATGTGTGAATCGTAAAAGGTTAGTGCGCAGGAGCAGAAATAAATTTGGAATGTTAACAAAATATTATTGTTTATTACAAATGGAATTAAATACAAACATTTGAAAATATTGCTTCAGTTATACAGGACATTGATGAGACTATATCTGGAGTAGAATATTGGTCTCCTTATTTAAGGAATCATGTGTTAGCAGTCATTGAGAGGAGCTTAGCTAGACCAATGCCTGGAATAGGCATGTTGTCTTTTAAGGAGAGTTTGGACAGATTACTCTTGTATCTCTAGAAGAATTATGAATGCAGCATAGATATACAAAGATTAAATAGGAGAGATGTCTCCAAAAAGATTGAAACTAAAACAAAGCTCGCTCTCTGGATTGTTCACAGAGTGAATGTTGTGATCAGTGCTGTGGAGGTTAGCAGTAGCACTGACATTGGTCATTGAGTAGTTTTTTTGGGGGTTCTTGATGTGCTTTGCTGAATGAAGTTCTTTTGGCTTGATTCCGTTTAGATTAAAACAAGACCAAAAAGTGCTGGAGAAACTCAACAGGTTTGACAGCATTTGTGAAGAGAAAGTAGGATTAATGTTTCGGAACTGTGCTGAAGAAGATCATTGGACCTGGAAACTTTAATTCCACTTTCACTCCTCAGATGTGGCTAGACCTGCTGAGTTTCTCCACAATTTCTGCTTTTGTTTCAGATCTTCATGATCTGCAGTCCTTTGCTTTATTTTTCTCTTTTTTTCCTTAACTGTTTTGCAGCAGGTGATAAGAATTGATAAACTTTTATGAATGCCTTAGCCAAACCAGTTTGTCATGAAATGTGTATGGTTTGCCCCACAATATGGCTAAGTTAAGGCATTGGCTGAGAGATTTAGAATAAAAACAAAAAATGCTGGAGCAACTCAGCATCTGTAGTCTCTGAGGTAGCATCTATGGAAAAAGATATTGAGTTAAATCTGCAAATCCAATATGACTCTTCATTGGAACTGAAGGGAGCTGGAGTAGTGTGGCTTTGAAGCTGTTGATAAAGGGGGAGGAAGAATATGTGAAGAGCCCAGAAGCGTGTCCATAGTAAGAAGTAAAGGGAGAGCTAATTGTTGTAGAGGAGTGATATAAATGAACAATAGGTGTTAATGGTAGTACTAACATCCAAACATAAGTCAGTTGTGAACAATATCTTGCAAGCAAGGCTCTGGAGTTGTCTAATGGGTGTATACTAAAAATGAAGGACCTGGTGAAAATTTGTTCAACTCAATGTTGAGTTCCGAAGGCTATAAAATGTCGTAGTGGAAAATGAGGTGCTGTTCCTCCAGTTTACGTTAGGCTTCTGTCGAACACTATAGCATGCAGTGCAGAAATGTTAGCATGATTAAATGCCTTGGAGATTTGATTGTGTCTGATGATTGTCATACAGGAGGCTGTGTGAAATTGGTTACTTGATCCAAGGCAGCATATTAATCTCAAGCTAGAAATTTATTAAAATGATTCAGACATGAAGCTGGTCCTATCCAATATAAATGTTTCAACCCTCATCATAGAGATAAATAATCTAGTTACTATCACTAGCTCTTCGTGGGGCCTTGTTATGTGCAAATTGTCTGCTGTGTGTAGTCCAATACAACAATGGCTACACTTTGAAATCATTTCATTGTCCATGAAGTGCCTTGGAATGTTTTAAAGTTACAAAAGACAATATGTAAATGCAAGTTTCTTTTTCCAAAATACTCAGTTTACTCAGCCCCTGAATAACACAAAACATTTCCAACAAAACAACCTTTGTATTTATGTCACATACATGACTAAAAACTCTTGATGGACAGTATTGAGTTCCTATTTTATACAGTTTAGCTTGATTGGGAGCTACATCAAAGTGTACAGTGATGCATGCATAGCAGCCTCACGGTAAAATGTATAAGTCACGGCAAAAGTGAACTGGTGTGTTTTTTCTTCCCAAGGCTATAATTCTATTTCTGATTGAATTAACTGCAAAGTAGGAGGCACATTTAATACCTAGTATCTTTAATGTTAGGCTGCTGGATTGCCATTCAGAAACTGATTAACAATATCTCAGACTTCTTTGTTCGTTAGTCTCAGCTCTAGTTAATGGACAATGCTTTACAAGGTCACTAGGTGCAACTCAAAAATACTCACTTCAAAAGGGAATGCGTGGAGCTTCACTTTGGATGGAATCTGTAAATTAGCTTAAAGTTGTCATTCGAGTTTATTCTGAAATTCACTTGCATAAATTCAAACAGGAAATCTTCCAGGATCCAATGTAATCTGACAGCATAATAGAATGCAACTATTATTTCTTCTCCTTTCCATTTAAAAGCTTTTATAGAGTCATAGAGTCATGGAGATGCACAGCACGGAACAGACCCTTCGATCCAACTCATCCATGCTGATCAGTCATCCCAAATAAATCTAGTCCTATTTGCTAACATTTGGCTCACATCTTTCTAAACTGCTCCTATTCATATATCTGTTCAGATGCCTTTTAAATGTCATAATTGTACTGGCCTCCATCACTTCCTCTGGCACCACCCTCTGCATGGAAAAGTTACCCCTTTGGTCCATTTTAAATTCTTCTTCTCTCACCTTAAACCTATCCCCTCTAATTTTGGATTCCCCGACTCTAGAAAAGGCCGTGACTATTTACCCTATTCATGCCCATCACAATTTTAGAAATTTTTATAAGACCACTCCTCAGCCTCCCACACTCCAGGGAAAATAGCCTCAGTCTATTCAGCCTTTCCCTGTTTGACAACATCCTTCCTATTACAGGGAGAACAAAATTACATGCAGTTTTCCAATAGTGGCCTTTACAATGTCCTGTACAACTACAACATGACCACACAACTCATATGCTCAATACACTGACCAATAAAAGCAAGCAAACCAAACATTCTCTTTATTCTATCTACCTGTGATTCTACTTTCAAGGAACTATAAGCCTGCACTGCAAAGTCTCTTTGTTCAGCAACACTCCCCATGACCTTACCATTAAGTGTATTAGTTCTGCCCTAATTTGCCTTTTAAAAATGCAGCACCTCACATTGATGTAAATTAAACTTCATCTGCTACTCCTCAGCTCATTGCCCATCTGATCAAGATCCTGTTGTAGTCTGAGGTAACCTTTATTGTCCACAATACCTCCAATTTTGGTGTCTTCTGCAAATATACTAATCATAGCTCCGATACTCATATCTAAATAACGAAAAGGAGTGGACTCAACACCAATCCTTGTGGTACACTACTGGTCACAGGCCTTCAATCTGAAAAACAACTCTCCACCACCACCCTCTATCTTCTACCTTCGAGCCAATTCTGTATCCAAATGGCTAGTTCTCCCTTTATTCTGTGTGATCCAATGAGTCTACCATGAGGAACCTTGTTGAATACCTTACTGAAGTTTATTTAGATATAATCCACTGCTTTGACCTCATTCACCCTCTTTGTTACTTCTTCAACAAACTCAGTCAAGTTGGTGAGACTTGATTTCCCACACACAAAGCCGTGTTGACTATCCCTAATCAGTCCTTGTCTTTCCAAATACATGTAAATCCTGTTCCTCAGAATTCTCTACAACAAGTTGCCCACCATTGATGTCAGGCTCATCGGTCTATAACAGAACAACCTCAGTTATCCGAACCTTAATTATCTGAATTTTAGATCATCCAAGCAAGGTTCCAAAATCCCGTAAAAATGTTACATCAAAGAGATAAGTGAATTCAGATTACCTGTGGCCAAAGAGCATGTGAAAATGTTGGCAAAAACAAAGAAACACAAGCACCTCAAGCAAAAGCGACTGGATATTTTTTACCGAAGGGTTACTTACACACCTCGTTGCAAAAGTAAGTGCTTTATTCCCATCACTTTACCAGGCCACTCATGAAAATAATGGCAGAGAAAGTAAACGTATGTGCAAGGCAGTGCTTCTGTCTTTCTTTCGCGACACTGAGTTCCCCAGAAACTGACACATGCTCTTATGATTGTAGAAGCTGTTCAGGACATTGTTTAATGCTGCGATTTCCATTTTTATGTCATAGTAAGGGTTTAGTCCTATTCAGTTTAACCTGAAATTTGCAGAATACAAAGATTAGTCCGTTTAAATATCCAAACAATCAGTTATCCAAACAAAATACTCCCCACCCTTCTCATTCGGATAAACGAGGTTGTTCTGTAGTTCCCTGGCTTTTCCTTACCACATTTCTTAAATAGTCGCATCATGTTAGCCAATCTCCAGTCTTCCATGACATATTTAATCGTGGCCACTTGGTGCTTTGTTAATGAAGCTGAAAATGGGTTTAAGAAATAACAAAGGCAAACTCAGCCCTGTTGACTTGACAAATATCTGCCAGATTTGAGAGAGCTGTCTCACAAGGGCATACTCATGGTATCAAATTTTAGGAGCAACTTGCCAGATGTAACTTTCCCCATTTCTGGTTATATCCTGTCCCACTGACAGGACAGGCTCAACAGAAGTGCCTCAATGCTAGTAAACAGTTAGGAGGGAGCTGCTGTAGGAGTCATCAATATTGAGTCTGGACACCATGAAGAATCATGGCATAAAGTCAGACACAGGAAAGGAAACCTCTGGCTGATTAGTATGCCATGCAGGCACTTGGCCAATGTGGACACCACTTGAAGGAAGCACTGAGGATAGCTGTTGCACAAAACGTATTCTGTTTGGGGGTACTTCAATGTCCACCACCACAAGTTTATTGTCAGTATTAATACTGATTGAGCTGTTGAGTATTAAAGGCCATTGTTGTTAGCTTGGGGCTGAAGCAAGTGGTGAGGGAGACAGGAGGAGGGAGAAACATGTTTGACCTTATCGTCAACAGTCTGTCTCCTACAGATGATTTGTCCATGATGATACTGGTAAGAGGGACCGCACACAATTGTGTAGAGAAATACGGTCTTCCCACCAAGACTACCCAATGCCATGCCAAATGATACTATCATCATGCCAAAATGAATAGACTTCGAACAGATGTATCAACTCAGAACTCAGCATTCATGACATTCCATGAGATATCTGCCGCAGTCAAATTGTATTCAAACATAATGTGCACACATTTGTCTCAGCATTTGTCTCCAGGTGTTAGAATTAGAGGTAGGTGAGCACTTTGGGGATAGTGACCATAATTCGGTGATTTTTACACTCGTGATGGAGAGGGATAAGTGTGTACTACAGGGCAAGAGTTATAGCTGGGGTCAGGGAAATTATGATGCGGTGAGGCATGACTTAGGATGTGTGGCTTGGAAAAGTAGACTCCAAGGCAAGAGTGTAAATGATATGTGGAGCTTGTTCAAGGGGCAACTATTGAGTGTCCTTGATAATTATGTACCTGTCAGGCAGGAAGGAAAGGGTCGTGCGAGGGAGCCGTGGTTTAATAAGGAATTGGAATCCCTTGTTAAATGGAAGAGGGCGGCCTATCTCAAGATGAGACGTGAAGGTTCAATTGGGGCGATTGAGAGTTATAGGGTAGCCAGGAAGGACCTGAAGAGAGAGCTAAAAGCAGCAAGGAGGGGACATGAAAGGTCCTTAGTAGATAGGATTAGGGAAAACCCTAAGGCTTTCTATAGGTATGTTAGGAATAAAAGAATGACTAGGGTAGGAATAGGTCCAGTCAAGGATAGTAGGGGGAAGTTGCGTGTGGAGGCGGAAGAGATTGGGGAGACACTGAATGAATACTTTTCTTCAGTATTCACTCAGGAACAGGGCATTGTTGTCGATGAGAATACTGAGGCACAAATAAGTAGAATGGATGGCTTTGAGGTATGTAGAGAAGAGGTGTTGGAAATCCTGGAAAAGGTGAAAATAGATAAGTCCCCTGGGCCTGATGGCATTTATCCTAGGATTCTCTGGGAAGCAAGGGAGGAGATTGCAGAGCCTTTGGCCTTGATTTTTATGTCCTCTTTGTCTACAGGAGTAGTCCCAGAAGACTGGAGGATAGCAAATGTGGTTCCCTTGTTCAAAAAGGGGAGTAGGGATAGCCCTAGTAACTATAGGCCGGTGAGTCTCACTTCTGTTGTGGGCAAAGTCTTAGAGAGAATTGTAAGGGATAGGATTTATGCACATCTAGATAGGAATAATGTGATCAAGGATAGTCAGCATGGTTTTGTGAAGGGCAAGTCGTGCCTCACAAACCTTATTGAATTCTTTGAAAAGGTGACGAAGGAGGTTGATGAGGGGAAAGCGGTAGATGTGGTATATATGGATTTTAGTAAGGCGTTTGATAAGGTTCCCCATGGTAGGCTACTGCAGAAAATACGGAGATATGGCATTGAGGGTGAGTTGGAGGTTTGGATTAGGAATTGGCTGGATGGAAGAAGACAGAGGGTAGTAGTTGATGGCAAAGTTTCTTCATGGAGTGCCGTCACTAGCGGTGTTCCGCAAGGATCTGTTTTGGGACCATTGCTGTTTGTCATTTTTATAAATGACCTGGAAGAGGGGTTAGAAGGTTGGGTGAGCAAGTTTGCGGATGATACGAAAGTCGGAGGAGTTGTTGACAGTGAGGAAGCATGTGGCAGGTTACAGCAGGATATAGAGAAGCTGCAGAGCTGGGCAGAAAGGTGGCAGATGGAATTCAATGTAGCTAAGTGCGAGGTGATTCACTTTGGGAAGAATAACAAAAAGATGGGGTACTGGGCTAATGGTCGGATACTTGGTAGTGTGGATGAGCAGAGGGATCTTGGTGTCCATGTACACAGATCTCTGAAAGTTGCCACCCAGGTAAATAGTGCGGTGAGGAAGGCATATGGCGTACTGGCTTTTATTGGTAGAGGAATTGAGTTCCGGAGTCCTGAGGTCATGATGCAGTTGTATAAGACTCTGGTACGGCCGCATCTGGAATATTGTGTGCAGTTTTGGTCGCCATACTATAGGAAGGATGTGGAGGCATTGGAACGGGTGCAGAGGAGGTTTACCAGGATGTTGCCTGGTATGGAAGGAAAATCGTATGAGGAAAGACTGAGGCACTTGGGGCTGTTTTCACTAGAGAAAAGAAGGTTTAGGGGTGACTTGATTGAGGTGTACAAGATGATTAGGGGGTTAGATAGGGTTGACAGTATGAACCTTTTCCCGCGTATTGAGTCGGGTATTACAAGGGGGCATAGCTTTAAATTAAGGGGGGGTAGATATAGGACTGATGTTAGGGGTAGGTTCTTCACTCAGCGAGTCGTTAGTTCATGGAATGCCCTGCCAGTAACAGTGGTGGACTCTCCCTCTTTATGGGCATTTAAGAGGGCATTGGATAGGTATATGGAGGATAGTGGGTTAGTGTAGTTTAGGTGGGCTTGGATCGGCGCAACATCGAGGGACCAAGGGCCTGTACTGCACTGTATTCTTCTATGTTCTATGTTCTATATCCCTTACACTACCATTACCATGGTAGCCAGAGGATCAGTCACTCTCAGTGGATAGTGTAGGAAGGCATGCCAAGAGAGGTCTTTCTAAAAATAAGGTATCAACCTGATGGAACTGCAGGATGAAATGTGTAAATCCAGAACACCTGAAGAGTTCTGGAATTACTTTCCCCAAAATGTTTTGAATAGTGGGACTGTTCGAGCCCTCAAGACAGAGGTTAATAGGTTTTGTTAGTCATTGTATCAAAGAATATGCACTTAAGATAAATTAAGTAGAGTTGAGGTACATATCAGTCATGATGGAAGATGTTCTTGCTGCTGAATAGCATATTCTTGTTCCTACATAGAAAACAGGACGGTTTGATATTGTACAGTTCAGATTGCATCATTTGATGATTACTTTGACATAAAAAATTGAGAAAATGCAAGAAAAAATGTTTTCTACGGACTACGTCCTTCTGTCTATATTATTTTATATGTATTAGTCTTCAGCAGAATTTTTAAGGAATTAGATAAACTTTCCATTTTACTTTCATGATTCATGATGAAATGTAACTTGACTGGCATTATTAAATGTGATTCAACAAATGCAATATACCAATTAACTGAGAGTAGGCATTGAACAGTGCAGAATAAATGTCTCTTTCAAAAAGAGATTTTCTATAGCTAAAATATATTCAATTGAGCAATATTTCATCTTCATTTTCAAAGAAGCTATCTTTGGAAGGTGGAAGGTGCTGTCTTTCGGGTGAGATGCCAAACCCATACCCAATCCCAATCTGTCTGGTTATTATTGCATGTTTGTCTTGGTGAAGAAGTGAAAAAGGTCAAAATCTTTCACATTGTTTATAAGGGCATAAAAGTCACTCAGAAGGAGAAAGTGCACAAATTAACAAAAGCTAAAAGAAGGCTTAAGTCACTAGATATAATAAATGAGCATTATTAAAATTATCAGGAGAAACTATGGAAAGAAAAAGAAAAGAGGTACAAAAATCATTTTAATGGTACTATAATTTGACTAATTAAAATGAAAAGTTAAATTCAGAAGAAGATTTCAGCATTTCCAAGAAAACAATTATTTTTATTGTGAAACCAAAAATATTCTTAAAGATGAGATAACAGTGCAACATCATTTTATTCAATTTAAAATGATGCAAATATCTTATTGATGAAGCAAAAGAAATTCAAAAGGTCCATAATGTTTAAATGGTCATGTAGACCACTAAGAGGAAAGGGAATATGGAACAGTTTTTTTCCTGGATGAAAATGAAAATACATTAAAATATTTTGGCTGAGTGCCATTTTTGTTGAACATCATGGAAGGTTTCTCCTTGCAAAGCCTGGGAGGTTTTCTTGTGTTATTATCCAAAGGTTCCCTCATTAACTAAATACACCTTCCTGATGGACAATCTGCATTTCTTCTCTGATGCTAGTCAGAGTTTACCACTCACCACAGCTGGAGAACTTACTAACTGCTAGGATATCCCAGAACAGACTTCATTGCTGGTGCTGGAACAATGTTTTAAAAAGTCATTGCACATATTCAAACGCTAACAGTCTGCTGCCGCCTTACATGATTCATAATGTTTTCCCCATGAGTGCCCTGTTTCTCAGACAACTACCTGGAAGTCCTGATGAAGAGGGTGATGAAGAGGGGGCCCAGCCATTTCCACCAGTGCAGCAGAGGCTTCAACACCAAATGCTGCCAACCTGTACCAAGGTTGCCATCTGGGTCAGTGAGTCTCCATGCTCTGGAAAAATGCCCAGAATTGTAAGAAGAAGGTCAATAAATGTTTCCACTGTCAGGTTAATTGTCATTGTTTTTTATCGGCTACTTCACGCTCACTGTTTCTGCTAACCTACCTACCTCCCACCAAGGCTCATAATCTACTCCTCATGCAATATCCTCCCTCACCCACTCTCAAATACAAATCTGTCCATGCTACAAACTCTACATGCCTTCTGTGTTTCCTATTCATTCGCTCAGTACAACTCCATGCCTTTTTCCCATGCGCACCATCACTAACAACATGTCACCCACTTTCATCTCACTCAATCCCTCCATTTCACTCGCTCTATGAAAAAGACACAGGCTACAGTCGAGCAGAGAGAGCCAAGATGCATCTAAAATGCCTGACATTTGGCTCCATGTTTCCACTGAGCAGAGGGCATTGACCCTGACCATGCTGACTGGACACATGATCATGCTCAAGCCTGTGGATAGGTATTGGAGGCTTCCCTTGATTTACTACACAGAAACCCCCCCCCCACTGAATTAAGGGTGTTTCCCTTGTCATGATTGAGCACTGTTCCCCTCTGACATTGAGGCATGGTCACTTGGTTGAAGCTGGGTGTCTATTACATCAACCATTGGCATTTGGTGCAGATATAACACTGATGTAGTCGGGTGATACGAAGCAACTCTCTTGACTGGAGACCACTGACAACAATGACAGCTGCCTGGCTTTTTGTCTGTACTAAGAAACATGGCAGTGCAAAGCAAGATAGGTCAAATAGTGATTCATCAAAATAGTTGCAAAAAAAATGAATGCTAAGGGAAGAAGAGAGAAGCCCTGAAATACAACTTGTTCCAATCCATGAGCTGGTATCTGCTCCTCTGCAGCAACCTTCCCATGGGAGGTACACAACCAAAGTGTAATGTTAAACTGTAAAGGTCAAGACACCATAATCCCAGAGGACCACAGGGCTACGGAGAGACGATGGTGATGGTTTAATATGAAGGTCACCACACATCAGGCAAGAGGCGAGGTTGAGGAGGTAGGATCCTCATGGTAACCTCAGCCAGTACATTAAGTGTTAAAGTGTAAACGCATACTGTAAGAATTTGTGGTATGCCATGATGCTGCAGAGAGGTTTGAACTTGTCAGCTGCCAAGATCCATGGAAGCTGGTTACATGCTGCCTCTGTCTATGGATTGTGAGGAGCTGGTGTTGGACTGGGGTATCCAAAGTTAAACATCACACAACACCAGGTTATATTCCAACAGGTTTTTTTGGAAGTACTATTTTTCGGAATGCTGTGTTTCCAAAAGTAGTGCTTCCAAATAAACCTGTTGGACTATAACCTGGTGTTGTGTGATTTTAAACACTGTCCATGGAGGGTGCTGCAAGGTGTTGTTGTTGGTGTCCAAGATAGAGGTTTAAAGGAATAACAGTGCATTGCAGTTGCCAGATATCCACCCCAATGTTTATTTCATTAATTCTCAATGATATTCTACCATATGATATATGGTAGAATAGGAACTTTAATATTGATAGAATGAGACTTTGTTGTAATTTTTGCAAGATTTGTAAGGTGGAAACCCTAACCACCTTACCATACATCAAAGAAGTCTCAGAAATGACAGCCAGACTACTAAGACCCCTCAGAATCCTAGTAGCACACAAACCCACCAACACTCTCAAACAAAAACTAACGAACTTAAAAGACCCAGTACAACCCATGGACAAAACCAACGTCATCTACAAAATTCCATGCAAGGACTGCCACAAACACTATATAGGACAAACAGGAAGAAAGCTAGCCACCAGGATACACGAACACCAGCTAGCCACAAAAAGACACGACCCTCTCTCCCTCGTAGCCCTACACACGGATGAAAAAAAAAACACCATTTCGACTGGGACAACACATCTATCCTGGGTCAGGCTAAGCAAAGAAATGCCAGAGAATTCCTAGAGGCCTGGCCCTCTAACCACAACGCCATAAACAAACACATAGATCTGGATATCATCTATCAACCCCTCAGAAAATGAACAGGAAATGACATCACCACAAACCCCAGGAACCCCATCCAGGACAAACATATAAATAGAAAGCAGGAGACAACAGCTTCGCTTCACTTGGAGGTCGCCACTGATGATGTTACCTAGCCAGGTAATGAAACGTCTGGATATCAAACCTACAGCTCAGCGAGCAAACCTACATCCTAAACTTTGTTGTAATGATGGTGATAAGGAGAAATAATCTTCATTAATAGACATAGAGTCATTGAGACATAGAGCTGTACAGCACAGAAACAGACCCTTTGGTCCAACTCTTCCATGCCGACTAGATATCCTAACCTCATCTAGTCCCATTTGCTAACACTTGGTCCATATCCGTCTAAACCCTTCATATTCATATACATTTCCAGATGTCTTTTAAATGTTGTAATTGTACCAGCCTTCACCACTTCCTCTAATAGTTTTTCTATATATACGCCATATTCTGCATGAAAAAGTTGCCTCTTAGGTCACTTTTAAATCTTTCCCTTCTCACCCTAAACTTTATGGCCTCTAGTTCGGGACTCCCCCGCCCCAGTGAAAACACCTTTTCTATTTATCCTATCCATGCCCCTCATGATTTTATAAATGTTTACAATGTCACCCCTCAGCCTCCAACACTCCATGGAAAACAGTCCCAGCCTATTCATCAAGTCCCTGTAGCTCAAATTCTCCAACCCTGGCAATGCCTTTGTAGATCTTTTCTGAACCCTTTCAAGTTCCACAAAATCCTTCTGAAATGAAAGAGACCAGATTGCACACAATATTCTAAAAGTGGCCTAACCAATGTACTGTACAGCTACAATATGACCTCCCAACTCCTGTACTCACTGCTCTGACCAATAAAGGAAAACATACCAAATGCCTTCTTTACTATCATATCTACCTGTGACTCTACTTTCAAGGAACTATGATCCTGCTCTCCAAGGTCTCTTTGTTCAGCAACACTCCCCAGGACCTTACCACTAAGTGTATAAGTCCTGCTAAGATTTGCTTTTCCAAAATGCAGCACCTCATATTTATCTAAATTAAACTCCATCTGCCACTTTTCTGCCCATTGGCCCATCTTATCAAGATCCCGTTGTAACCTGAGGTAGCCTGCTTTGTTGTCCACTACACCTCCAGTTTTGGTGTCATCTGCAAACTTACTAACAATACCTGGTATGTTCACATCCAAATCATTTATATAACTGATGAAAAGCTGTGGACCCAGCACTGATCTTTGTGGCACACCACAAATCCCATTCTGAAAAGCAACCTTCGTCCATCACACTCTGTTTTCTAACTTCAAGCCAGTTCTGTATCCAAATGGCTAGTTCTCCCAGTATTCCATGAGATCTAACCTTGTTAATGAGTCTACCATAAGAAACCTTGTCAAACGCCTTACTGAAGTCCATATAGATCATGTCCACCATTCTGACCTCATCAATCCTCTTTGTTACTTCTTCAAAAAGCTCAATCTAGTTCATGAGACATGATTTCTCATGCACAAAGCCATGCTGATTATCCCTCATCCATCCTTGCCTTTCCAAATACACATAAATCCTGTCCCTCAGGATTCCCTCCGTCAATATGCTTACCACTGATCTCAGGCTCACAAATCTATAGTTCTCTGGCTTTTCATTACCACCTTTCTTAAACAGTTATACCATGTTAGACAACCTCCAGTCTTCCGGCACCTCACCTGTGACTTATTGTGCTTTGTACTGAAAATTTTGCCTTGTCACCTCAATCTCTGTTGGAATATGTGACTTTTGCTCTTGCTGTTGATAGGGACCTTATAGGACTTCTCTAATGACACTCCCAAATTTCTCACCATAGCCCGTATAATTCAGAGCTTTATAGTATTCTGTCCTTAACATTTCTTATTTTGTCAGCAGAAATATGTGGATAGTTATGAAATATTTACAAGTTTTAAACATTAATTAACAAAAGTTAGAGAAAATTTTGGAAAGAGAACAAGTAACAAAAAAGTCTGAAGGAAAACAACAAATCTTTTTAATGGCACAATTTTATTAACAATTCATCTACAGTTAAATTAAATAATTGCAAAAATCTAACAAAATAACTGATTGTGGAAGACTGAGCATTTAACCAATTTGAAGTGATTGTACAATTTGAAATATTGTACAGAAAATCTTCCAGCAACATCTCCATCTAAAATAAAATCCTGAAACTGCTTTCAAGCAAATCATTTAAATAAAAGAAAACAGTCATTTAACACAATGACAATGAAAAAAAAACATACCCAAGTAGACTTAGTACCACAAATACTTTAGACAGGGAAATTGGACAAAACAATGCACAAAACATGGAACTGTTCAGGATTACAGAAGTAGCTCAGATAAGAATAATTGAACTCATGTTTTTATTGTAAAAATCCAGTAACAGATCACACATTAAAACAACATAAAGTAAAACAAGACAAAGTTAAAAATCACATAACACCAGGTTATAGTCTGACAGGTTTAATTGGAAGCACTAGCTTTCGGAGCGACGCTGGACTATAACCTGGTGTTGTATGATTTTTAACTTTGTACACCTCAGTCCAACACCGGCATCTCCAAATCATAAAATAAAAGACATATTCCTTTGCTAGTATTGTTAGAACATTTAATATTTACTTTACATTGTGCAGCAAACATAAAACTGAGAAAAAAAGAAGTTGAGTATAAGCTACCAGGAGAACATACAACCAACTTCATTAATGTTGTTTCCAAATTGTCAGAGTTTTATGATGATAATGACTTAAAACCAAAACTAATCTGAGACAGAAATGCTGTTGATATTTCTGATCTATTTCTATCAGACAAAAGAGGATCTTACATTTGGAAAGATTAATCCAGATCGTGGTGGAAGCTGAAATCAGCACTGAAGGAGTACATAAAACCAACCAGGAGCAAGAAAATGATAAAGAAGGCAATAGCTTTGTAATTTAGTTACTGGACTAGTAGCTCAGAGATGCATATAGTATTATGGATATCACCTTGGCAGATAATGGAATTTTAATTTGATAAAAATAATTTGATAAAAATTAATTTGATAAAAATATGGAATTAGAAATCTGATGTTGATCTAGCTCACATCTAGCTCACCAATGTCCATTAGGGAAGGAAATCACTGTCCTTACTTGGTCTTGCCTATATGTGACTCCAAACCCACAGCAATTGGTTGACTCATAGCTACTCTCTGAAATGGCCTGGTAAGCCTTCAGTTGTATCAACTACTAGAAAGGAAAAAAGAGAATGAAAGTGGATGGACTCCATAACATCACCTTAGGCACCGGAAATGACAACAGTAAGCAAAACCCTATTGACTTTGCAAAGTGTTCTTTACTGGCATCTGAGGGCTCGTGAGAAAATTGGGAGGGTTGTCTCACAGGCTAATGAAGCAGCAGGCTAACACAATCACATCATAGAATCGTATCTTACAGACATTGTCCCAGACACTGTGTTCAGGATGGGCTGAAAGGTTAACATTATGTATTGTATTCGACAGCTGCATCACCTTGAATGAGTCCTGTAAACATTCCCATATGTGCTGCAGAAGGCACAATCAAAAGATGTTTTCTGTACTTGCAAGCAGCTTGTTTTCTGGATTGCTTTTTCTGTGCCGGACGTTGCATAAGAGAGAGTTTAATTCCAAGTGTTTGGACTTTACCTCAGATCGGGTTTTCAAACGGTTCCAGGAACCTCCAGACCAGCCGTCAGTCATGGGCTCTCCAATATACAGGAGGGCCTGAGGCTCATTACTTCCTTTTCCTTCCTTTTTCATCTTCTTTTATTACTTAATAGATGGTCACATTTCAAGCTTTTTTTCCTTTCTTTTCCTTTTTTTAATTATTACTTAATAAATGTTCCTATTTAAGCAAATTGCTATTATTGAATCTACATTTAACTGAATCAGAAAAGAACCACTTGGATATATGCAGTGATCCAAGACACACTGCCATCACTATACCTGGTTGTTGTTATATCCCAGTCGAGAGTGTGGTGCTGAAAAAGCACAACAGGTCAGGAAGCATCCGAGGAGCAGGAGAATCGATCTTTCGGGCATAAGCCCTTCATCAGGAAAGATGCCTGATTCAGGATGAAGGGCTAATGCCCGAGATATCAATTCTCCTGCTCCTCGGATGCAGCCTGACCTGCTGTGCTTTTCCAGCACCACACTCTCGACTCTGATCTCCAGTATCTGCAGTTCTCACTTCCTCCTATGTTATTTCCCACTATAGTTAGAAGGGATCTGCTGTATGAGCCTTCCAACCCCATGAAGTCTCATGCTATCTGGTTAAACATGGGCACACACTCCAACAATGTTGAACACCACTTGGACAAAGCACTGAAGGTGATAAGGGTGCAGAATCTATATTGTTTTGAACCAGGCCAGACCCCCTCCAAACATTTTAAGAAAATAGTCTAGACCCTAACTTTGCTAGCTGCTTTAAGCAGGTGGAATATAGATATTCCAGCAGAGATGCAGCCAGTCAAACTACTTAGTGTTCAACAAAACATAATTTATTTACAAGATTACTGAGTGAAACACAAACAAAAGAAAAAAGAATACCAAATAACAGCCTATCAAAAACCCAACAGATTATCCCAAATTAATGATGCTGTTCCAAATACTTATAACAATCCCCATAAATTCCTCTTGGTAAAAAAAGAAAAAATCAAACACAGGTCCTGCAGAAGAAAAAGAGATAGTAGAGAAATTCAGAATGGAACACCTTCTTCTATGTAGCTGTTCCTTGGACCAGCATCCTCAAACCGCCTGACTGCTTTCAGTGAAGAGCCAAACTGCTAAAAAAAACAAACTTAACCAGAGAAAAGCTGATCTGAGAAAAGTGACCACTCCACTTTCATTGTAAAAGTTTTTTTTTTAACTTACAAGTCTTTTGCCTGAGGCAGTAGTTGTTAGCTAGAATCAAATTGTCCCTAAAACTCAAACATGAAAGACTTTTCGGAATTGCTGCTTTTACAAACTCTCTGAAAAAAAAAAGCCAAGGACACCGCAACCTCATTAAAGGAGTAGCATCATTGCAGCGTTGACCAGGAGCTGAACTGGACTAACCATGTAAATATTGTCACTACAACTGCAGTTCAGAAGTTAGAAATATCGCACTGGTTAAGTGACCTCTTGATTCCCTTAAAGTTTGTCCACCAGCTACAATGTCTAAGTCAGGAATACTTCCGGTTTCCTTGAATGAGTGCAACTCCAAAAAAAAAACACTCCAGGTGCTTGACTCCATCCAGGAGAAAGCAGTCCATTTGATTAGCATCACATCCTGAAACATTCATTCACTCTGCCATCAATACTCATTATGCACTGTAGAAATTCACCAAAATCTGCGACAGCATCTTCCAAACTTATGCCCACTACTATTTAAAAGGACAAGGGCAGCAGATATATGGAACAACATTACCTGAAGTTCCCCTCCAATTCACTGACCACTCTGACTTGGAGATTTGTCATTATTTTGCAGTATTGCTCAGTCAAAATACTATAACTTCTTTCCTAATAGCACTGTGGGTATACCTACATTCAATAGACTGTGGCAGTCAATTATATATTGAAATAGACAGTTTATTCAGGAAAGGAATCAAAGGTTATTGAGAAAAGATAAGAAAGTTCAATTGAGGACTATCAGATCAGTCATCATCTAATTGAATGATGAAGTAAACTCAATGGGCTGAACGGCACACTTCTGCTCTTAGGTCTTACGGTCGTATTACAGGCGGTTCAAGAAGACAGATCACTACCACCTTTCCAGGGGCAGATAGGGACCGGAAATAAACATTGGCCTTGCCAGCGCTGCTCACATCACAGGAATAAATTTTTAAAAACCAACACAACTCTCTTTAAATCTTTTGATGATAGAATTCACTATTGTAAACGTGGAGTTAAATAATAGCCGAATCATAAACAATGCAATACCTCATCATCTCCAATCCAGCTTTTGTTCCTAAATGATACATTTCAGGGGATGTGCAAAACTATCATTGAACCATAAAGGTTATAGTGCTTCCTTTGCCTAAGAGTTATTAGCTTATAGTGACATCTTTGGAAGAAAATGTAGAATACCAATGTAGTGATTGTAATGAAGTCAGCCAGCTGGAGCTCATAGAAGATGAGCTCCCTTATTGGGGCTGTTAATCTAGTCCAATCAAGGGAGCCCTGGCTGACAGATAAGAATAGGAATGGCAGAGATACTCAGGTACCTGACTCTGAATGAGACAGTACTAGAGTAAAAGACTGTTCATGTGTAAATAAGGGATTACTTAGTGATGGGACACTGGCCTCTGTGAAGCTACTTCAATCGAGAAATAACTTTTTTGGAACATATACCTTTATAAATAATGATATACCATCTTTGAGAAAGGAACTCAGTTTGCATGTAGGAAAAAGGCAGGCAAATATAGTTGATATGATTTGGAGGTGTGGCACTCCACAACCACCTGATGAAGGAGCATCTGAAAGCTATTGCTTCCAAATAAACCTGTTGGTCTATAACCTGGTGTTGTGTCATTTTAAAAAATGTAGTTGAGGCTTACCAGACTTAACTGCCTGGCATAGCATAGTCATTGACCTGAACAACCTAATTCTGCTCCTACATCTTATGGTTTTAATAGGGGATTTATCTGATAGTTAATGGTAATGCAACTCATTTCATGCTTCACAGTGGGGTAGATGCAGTGATATTACCTGGACTACAATTGTCTGGCAGAGAATTGTCTGGTGCAGCCAAAACCTAACTACCTCAAAATCAAAAGAATCCTGATGGAATTCTTAAAATACAGGGATCCAATGTCAACGAGGTGTACTGATCAGAATCCAACATTACTCAATTCTGAGCAGAAAAGTGTTTTGCTCTTCAAATTCTACTGTATACTGAAGCTACTCAACAAATTCAGGAATCAAATTCCATATATCATCATTGGAAAACTGCAGAGGTCTCAGGAGAATGTTTGAGCCTCAGAGAAAGTATATACTATTTTAGACAGCTTTTACAACTGAGAGATCAGAAGGCACTACTAATTTCACAGATTTGAAGGAACCATTCACTTGTCTTCCAATCACAAATGAATCATCAAAAGTTAACCATAGGACACCCTTGAGACTGCAAATATCAGCAGGCAGTAGCATATTGTTAACATACTCAATCGGCTGTTTAAATAAAGCATTATTGAAGTAGCTCAGTAAGTTTATCTGATTATCAATGAACAGATAAAATGAAATTTTATCCAAAAGGGTATGTGCAAGAAGGGAGAGATCACATTTAAGCCTTGCTCATTATGATGTAAAAAGGAAAAGATTGCTTCTTTCAGAAACACAAGTACCTTCTCTGATATAATGTTAAGGAACAAACATGCAACAGCAACATCAATGCCAGGAAATGTCCTCTGCAAAGTATATTCTGGAAGTCAAATAACCGCCAAGGTTCCAAGGTGGTCACATATTGAACCTGAATATGCCATCATCCTGCAGCAGACTTTTGAACACGTCACCAGCCATTTGTATAAAGTCAGAGGTTTGGCTGGAGATGGGGTAATGGTAAAGCTCCTTTATTTATTTGGAAAAATTATATAAATAATTTAACAATTAGAATAAAGCTATGCAGTGTGATGTATCAGACTGTTAGCACCTGAAAGGTTATTTCATGAGATAAACTTGGCTCATGAGGGTATAAGGGCTGTTCCTGGGAGGAGCTAAAGAGTTTGTCCTGTTATCTGTAGGTTATCAGAATGCTTTAGTACGAGTAATTTGTACTTATTCATAAGTTAGCCTAGTGTCCTCAAATTGTTTCTTATGTAACTGAAGTATAATATAATTAGCTATTAAATACTGTATAATAAACCTATTCTGTTTAAGAAGGGCGTGTCTATTTACTGGTGAAGACTTTGTATGGGCATCATTTCCGATGTGGTACCAGTAACTTAGACTGATACTAACAAGAAGGATTGTGGCAGTGAATCTACCCAGTTGCTTCTGGTAGCAATGACCGCAATAAACAACAAGCAGGCCGAGCTGTTATCTGAAAACACAACAGAAACCCTGTACTTCACTGCTTTTGAAATCTGTTAGATTAATTGTGAATGTCAGATTTAAAATTGTTGAATTTTTGTTAGTGATGAATACTAAGAAAAAATCGCACCAACTGAGGGATTTGGCACCGTGGCTCAGTAGTTAGCACTACTGCCCCTCACAGGACCAGCAACCCAAGTTTGGTTCCACCCTTGGATGACTGTGTGGAGTGTGCACATTCTCCCTATGTCTGTGTGGGTTTCCACTGACTGCTCTGATTTCCTCCCACAGTCCAAAGATGTGCAGGTGAGGTTACAGGGATAGGATGAGTCTGGATGGGATGCTATTTGGAGGGTTGGTATGGATTCCATGGGCTGAATGGGAATTCTATGACTATATGAACGAAGCTAAAGTTCAACTTTGCCCTGGTCTAATTGAATGGAGTAGGCCAAAGCATTTGAATACTCTACACCTGTTCCTTTGCTCTGAATTTCTGTTTTGATGACACTATGAAGTTATGATGTGGAGGTGGACTGAGGTGGACAAAGTTAAAAATCACATACACATACACATACAATTTCTCTCTCTCTCTCTCGCTCCCCCCAGCCCCCACCCCCCAACACACATACACATACACACACACAAGTCTATGGGGTGAATTTGCAGATTTGTAATTGCAGATACATTCTATTTTGTTTGAAAAGCACACAATCTTCAGGCAGTCCATGCAGGCAGTCAATCGTTTTAACATTTTATAAATTCCTAGTTTGTAAATAGAACTAGTCTGACTCAACTAGGAGAAAGTGAGGACTGCAGATGCTGGAGATAAGAGCTGAAAAATGTGTTGTTGGAAAAGCGCAGCAGGTTAGGCAGCATCCAAGAAGCAGGAGAATCGATGCTTCAGGAAGAATGGCTTATGCCCGAAACGTCGATTCTCCTGCTTATAGTCTGACTCAAGGTTGGGATAGACTCTAGACTCTAGACAGACTCTAACCTCACACCGTTAATGCATTGTCTGAGCTGAGATGTTACTTTTTAAAAATAATACCTTAAGCTATCTTGAGAATGTGACTTGAAAGGACTTCTGGGATTTGCATATTAATGAATTGAAACCTGCAACTCTTTCTGAAAGATGAAAGACTTAACAGCAATAGGTTTGTTCAATATAACATTTCAGATGCATGACAATGTAACCTTTTGCTAACATTTCTGTGTCTTATGATCCTGCTCCACAGCTACCTGATGAAGGAGCAGTGCTCTGAAAGCTAGTACATCCAAATATACCTGTTAGACTATTACCTGGTGTTGTGTGATTGTTAATTATGAAGTTAGATTTGGTTCACAAATAGTTAACTCTCTGGAAACAAAAGAACATATTCTAATGTGCAAATTATTTGGAATATCGGCAGTCTTAATATCATGCCTTTTCACTCGGCAGATCTGCTTGAGACAGTGGGGGTCATGAAACAGTTCCAAGAGATTTTCACACATTTAAAGTTGGAAAGGTTTTCAGTTCGAAGCACTTGGCAGGAAGCTTAGCTAAACAGTTAGTATAGTTGCCATAGCATCCACATCAAGGGAAAAGTTACTTATGCAAGATGAAAATCTTGATTGCCAATTCAGAGAGCCACTATTTGTTAGAGAAAAGCTAAGGAATAGATCTGAGAACAGCCTTTGCATTTTTCACTGGAAGAGCCACAGACTGGGGGAAACCTCATTTTCCCCTTCAGCAGAGGGAAGGTTACAAACTTAAGAAATTAATGTACATAGCATATGAAAGAGTCTTTGTGCCTCAGAGTTTGGTGACTCATAACTTGGAAAGTGAGTTAAGCCCATTATTGGAGAATACTTTGTCATTTTTCATGCTACATGGAGCAAGAGAAAATCAATGCATCACACTTTATGTTAATACTTGCATTTCATGGCAAATAAACCGGTTTATTGATTAATGAATTACTTTGTTGCACAGGAGTACTTTCAATCAGTCTCTCAAAAGACAGGAGAACCCAAATAGTGCAACATGTAAAATCACAGAATCCAATGAATCAACATGGGCTTTTCTTGCTACAATTCCAGGTTATCATTTAATTATGATTTGGAGGTGCCAGGGTTGGACTGGAGTGTACAAAGTTAACAATCACACAACACCAGGTTATAGTTCAGGGTTTATTTGGAAGCAGTAGTTTTCAAAGCACTGCTCCTTCATTAGGTGGTTGTTAAGTATAAGATTGTAACACACAAAATTATGGCAAAGGTTGACAGTGTGATGTAATTGAAATTATATATTGAAAAAGACCTGGATTGTTTGGTAAGTCTCTCATCTTTTAGAATATTGGATTCAGATCTTTGATATTAAATCCCAGAGCTTTTTTTTAAAGTTACATTCTCAAGTGAACTCTAACAATTGGTGTCATATCAGCCCAGATAATGCATTGAAGGTGTGAGGTGTCCTGTTTGAGGCTATCTGTGCCACAATGGTCAGACTGATTCTAATCTAAAAAAAGGATTTACGGAATTTTACATGGATTCATGCAATTTTTGAGAAAAAATGAAATGTAATTCTGCAAGTACAAATTCATCCCACAAACTTCTATGTGTGTGTATGTGGAGTGTGTGTGTGCGGGGGGTATGAGAGAGATTGTGTGTATCTGCATGTGTATGAGTGTAAAGGGGTATAAGTCTGTGAGAGGGTGTATGTGTGGGTATGAGAGAGAGTTTGTGTATGAGAGCGGGCCTGCTTGAGTGTATGGGAATGTAGGACTGTGTGTGTTGTGTGTGTGTTTTGTGAATGTGTGTGTGTTTGTTTGTTTGTGTGTGTAGTGCAGTGGGGTAACCCGTAGTGTGACATGAACCCAAGATCTTGGTTGAGGCCATCCCCTTGGGTACCAAACTTGGCTATCAGCCTGTGCTCGACCTGAAGGAATCCTGAAAAAGGGCTTATGCCCGAAACGTCGATTCTCCTGCTCCTTTGATGCTGCCTGACCTGCTGTGCTTTTCCAGAAACACATTTTTCAGCTCTTATCTCCAGCATCTGCAGACCTCACTTTTTCCTGATTGTTGAGCGGTGTCCATTCATCCGTTGCCATGGCCTCTGCTCGGTCTCACCAATGTAATTTGCCTGCAGCGTATGACATAGACAACTTTGGATGAGTCATAGAGTCATAAAGTCATAGAGATGCACAGCACGGAAACAGACCCTTTGGTCCAACTTGTCCATGCTGACCAGATATCCCAACCCAATCTAGTCCCATTTGCCAGCACCCAGCCCATATCCCTCTAAACCATTCCTATTCATATACCCATCCAGACACCTTTTAAATGTTGCAATTGTACAAGCCTCCACCACTTCCTCTGGTAGCTCATTCCATACATGTACCACCCTCTGCAAGAAAACTGCCCCTTAGGTCTCTTTTACATCTAAACCTATGCCCTCTAGTTCTGGACTCTCCCATACCAGGGAAGAGACTGTGTCTATTTATCATATCAATGCCCCTCATGATTTTAGAAACCTCTATAAGATCACTCCTCAGCCTCCGATGCTCCGGAAACAGCCCTAGTCTATTCAACCTCTCCCTATAGCTCAAATCCTCCAACCCTGGTGACATCCTTGTAAATCTTTTCTGAACCCTTTCAAGTTTCACAACATCCTTCGATAGGAAGGAGACCAAAATTGCATGCAATATTCTAAAAGTGGCCTAACCAATGTCCTGAACATCCGTAACGTGACCTCCCAACTCTTGCACTCAATACTCTGACCAAGAAAGGAAAACATACCAAATGCCTTATTTGCTATCCTAGCTACCTGCGACTCTACTTTCAAGGAGCTATGAACCTGCACCCCAAGATCTCTTTATTCAGCAACACTTCCTCGGACCTTACCATTAAGTGTTATAGTCTTGCTATGATTTGCTTTCCCAAAATGCAGCACTTCGCATTTATCTAAATTAAACTTCATCTGCCACTTCTCAGCCAATTGGCCCATCTGATCAAGTTCCCATTCTAATCTGAGGTAATCTTCTTCACTGTCCACTACACCTCCATTTTTTTTGTCATCTGCAAACTTACTAACTATACCTCTTATGCTCACATCCAAATAATTTATATGAGTGACGAAAAGTACTGGACCCAATACCGATCCTTGTGGCACTCCACTAGTCACAGGCCTCCAGTCTGAAAAACAACCAGGGTGGCACAGTGGTGCAGTGGTTAGCACTGTTGCCTCACAGCATCAGGGTGGCAGGTTTGATTCCAGTGTCGGATGACTGTCTGTGTGGAGTTTGCACATTCCCTCTGTGTCTGCATGGGTTTTCTCTGGGTTCTCTGGTTTCTTCCCACAGTTACAAAGATGTGCGGGCCAGGTGAATTGGCCATGTTAAATTACCCATAGTGTTTGATGCAATAGTCAGAGGGAGGAGGGTCTGTGTGGGTTGCTCTTTGGAAGGTTGGTGTGGACTTGTTGGGTCGAAGTGCCTGTTTCCACACTGTAGAGAATCTAATCTAACCCACCACCACCACTCTCTGTCTTCTACCTTTGATCCAAATGGCTAGTTCTCCCTTTATTCCATGAGATCCAATCTTGCTAACCATTCTCCCATGAGGAACCTTGTCAAACACATTACTGAAGTCCATATAGATCGCGTCCACTGCTTTGCCCTCATCAATCCTCTTTGTTACTTTTTCAAAAAACTCAATCAAGTTTGTGAGACATGATTTCCCACGCACAAAGCCATGTTGACTATCCCGAATCAGTCCTTGCCTTTCCAAATACATGTATATCCTGTCCCTCAGGATTCCCTCCAACAACTTGCCCACTACCGAGGTCAGGCTCATTGGTCTATAGTTCCCTGGCTTGTCCTTATCATCCTTCTTAAACAGTGGCACCACGTTTGCCAACCTCCAGTCTTCTGGCATCTCACCTGTGAC
The DNA here is from genome assembly GCF_037043375.1 of Chiloscyllium plagiosum. NCBI lineage: Eukaryota > Metazoa > Chordata > Chondrichthyes > Orectolobiformes > Hemiscylliidae > Chiloscyllium > Chiloscyllium plagiosum. Next base: position 120,494,026 of record NW_028270142.1, on the reverse strand, counting down.
TATCAATGACACAAATATCTCAGCAAGGTCCCAGCAATCACTTCCCTAGTTTCCCACAGAGTTCTAGGGTATACCTGATCAGGTCCTGGGGATTTATCCACTTTTATTTATCAACGTTTCAAGACATCCAGCACTTCCTCCTCTATAATATGGACATCTTTCAAGATGTCATCGTCTATTTCCCTACATTCTATATCTTCCATGTCCTTTTCCACAGAAAACAGGAGTGCAAAATATTTGTTTAGTACCTCCTGCAGTTCCACACAAAGGCCGTCTTGCTGATCTTTGAGGGGCCCTATTCTCTCTCTAGTTACCCTTTTGTCCTTAATGTATTTGTAAAAATCCTTTGGATTCTCCTTACCTCTATTTGCCAACGCTATCTCATGTCCCCTTTTTGCCCTCCTGATTTCCCTCTTAAGTATATTCCTACTGCCTTTATACTCTAAGGATTCACTCGATCTATCCTGTCTATACCTTACAAATGCTTCCTTCTTTTTCTTAACTAAACCTTCAATTTCTTTCATCATCCCAGCATTCGCTACACCTACCAGCCTTTCCTTTCATCCTAACAGGAATACACTCTCTCTGGAATCTTGTTATCCCATTTCTGAAGGCTTCCCATTTTTCAGCTGTCCCTTTACCTGCGAACATCTGCCCCCAATCAGCTTTTTAAAGTTTTTGCCTAATACCATCAAAATTAGCCTTCCTCCAATTTAGAACTTCAATTTTTAGATCTGGTCTATCCTTTTTCATTACTATGATTACCTGCCGTGTACATATTGGGTGGTGTTCCCAAGTGTACTGGTGGTATCTATGTCGACACTCTGATACGTCTTGCAGTGTCAGCTGTGCCAAGGTTGAGTGGTGTTGTCCTGAAAGCTGGGCAGTTTGCTGCAAAGAATTATCTTTTTGAGGTTTGGTGCTTTTTTAAAGGTGAGAAGTCGTGGAATGGTAAAAGTCTTGGTGAGGTGTTCATCCTCATTGATAATGTGTTGCAGGCTACGAAGAATATGGTGTAAGTTTTTCGGCTTTTGGGAAGTACTGGACAATGAAGGGTACCCTGTCGGTTGCAGCACATGTCTGTCTCCTGAGGAGGTCATTATGGTTTCTCGCTGTGGCATGTTGGAACAGGCGGTCAATGAGTTGAGCATCATACCCCGTTCTTATCAGGATATCCTTGAGTACTTCCAAGTGCCCGTCACTTTCCTCCTTATCTGAACAGATCCTATGCATGCGTCAGACTTGTCCATACAGGTGGCTGTTTTAATATGTTACAGGTGGAAGCTGGAGAAATGTAGCATTGTGAGATTATCTGTGGATTTCTGGTAGAGTGTGATGCTGAGGTGCCCATCTTTGATGGAGATGTATGTGTCCAAGAATGAGACAGATAGTAGAGAGTAGTCCATGGTGAGTTTGATGGTGGGATGAAACTCATTGATATCACTGTGTAGTTGTTTCAGTGTCTCCTCACCATGGGTCCAGAGAAAGAAAATGTCATCTAAGTACTTGGTTGGAGCTTCTGCAAAGAGCAGAAGTCTTGTTCGAACCTTTGCATGAAAATGTTGGTATATTGGGGTCCACATTTTGTCCCCATGGCTGTTCTCCATGTGTCTGGATGAAGAACTGGTTGTCAAAGGTGAAAATGTTGTTGTTGAGGATAAAGCGAATGAGTTGAAGGACCGTGCTCAGGGATTGGCAGTTATTGGTGTTGTTTACTGAGGCTGTTGCCGCAATGTCGTCATTGTGGGGGGACACTGGTGTAGAGTGCTGAAACATCCATTGTAATGAGGAATGTTCCTGGTTCGACTGGTCCGTGGGTGCTGAGTTTCTGTAGGAATCTGTAGTATCGCGACAGAAGCTGGGGGTCCCTTGTATATTGGGTTTCAAGATGGCTTCAACGTAGCCAGGGAGGTTCTTACACAGGGTCTCAATGCCTGATACGATGGGACGTCTTGGTGTGTCGGCTTTATGTATCTTTGGAAGGCACTACCGTTGACCCCACTGCACTACACACACACACACACACACACACACAGACCTACGCTCTGTCTCTCCTACAGACCCATACACTAAAGCAGACCCTCTCTCATACGCACACAAATACGACTTATACCTCTTTATACTCACACTGACAAACAAACACGTACACACACTCTCTCACAGACACTCATATGCCCCCCCCCCCACACACACACACGTATAAGTTTGTGGGTAAATTTGTACTTGGAGAATTACGTTCCATTTTGCTCAAAAACTGCATGAATCCATGCAAGATACTGTAAATCCCATTTTAGATTAGAGTCAGTCTGAACACTGGGACACAGAAAACCTCACACAGGGCACCTCACACCTTCAATGCATTATCTGGGCCAACATGGCCCCTACTGTTAAAGTTCACTTGAGAATATAACTTTTAAAAAGTTCTGGGATTTACAAATGAAAGAACTGAAACCAACATGGTAATTCTAAAAGGTGTGAGACTTAACAAACAATCCAAGTCTTTTTCAGTATATAATTTCAGTTACATCACAATGTAAACTTTTGTTATAAATTCTGTGTCTTACAATCTTATACTCCACAACCACCCAATGAAAGAGCAGCATTATGAAAGATAGTGCTTCCAAATAAACCTGTTGGACTATAACCTGGTGTTGTGTGATTTTTAACATCATTTAATTAGATTTTCAGTAAAAATGCTACACAGAATCTTAGGGAGTTGCAGGTACCAAGAAACTCAATAAAATGTGCAATTGCAATACAAAAGACTCGGAGATGTTTTTAATGCCACATTAGGGCTTAGTGTGGAAGAGTCCTCGAAAATGTTTGTGGATTATAGAAAAATAAAACCAACATGTCATAAAATATAGTACAACTGGAGCAATTTATAAATAGTGGCCATGAATGCAAATATGGTCAGTCCCCAAATAATGGTCACCTGCTGTCAAATGTTGCACATGGTGTTAGGACCTGTTCCAGGCTTCGAAAGTAATTAGGGATGATCATTTTGCAGTATGGATAGTAATTGCAGAACAGAAACAGGCTATTTAAAGTCAACAGGTAAATGCTATTGTCTGTAGCCTACAAGAGCTGCCAGCCTTTCTTTTTACTTTAAAGGTGGTGAAATGAAAGTTCATTAATTGAGTGCTAATCAGAGAGATCTATCTAGTGAGACAGTAATGTGTTTAATGTTTCCGTATGCTCTGAAGTTTAGAAGCATAGAGCTGATCTTGAAAGATGTCCTATTCTTAGAGGGTAGTTGCTGAGAAACTGTTTCCTTTAGCTGGTGGGCCTAGTCTCGGGAAAAGGGGTTTGACATGCCGAAATGAGATGAGGAGAAATTTCTTCACTCAGCAGGTTATGAATTATTGGAATTCGCTATTTCAGATAGTTATGCATGCTGAGATAATGAGTATATTCAAGCCAGAGATTGATAGATTTTATACATTAATAGAATCAAGGATATAAAAAATGGTAGGAGAGTGGAATTCATGTTGAAATTCAACCTTGATCATATTGAATGTCAGTGTAGGCTAAAGAGGCTATATGGCCGAGTACTCTGATTTCTTATATTCTTGTGTTCTTCATGTAATCCTATGACTATATCCTTTTATTCCTTTCTCTCTCTCATTTCTTTATCTCACGTCCACTTATAAACATTTATTCTAATCATCTCAATTAAGTCTTTAATAAAGTTTTACATTCAAACTACTCTCTGGATCAAAGGGTTTATGTTAAATTTCCTGTCAGAGTTATTACTGGCTATCTTAAGTCTGTTGCTCAATCATATTTTTTGTAATAATTGACAGATAATCTGAAATTTAACAGTAACTTTTATTACTTCAGAACTGACAAATTTTAAAGTGTTAGCCTGAGCATAATTAGGGAGATAACCTCAAAAATTGCCTGAGGTGCCTGGGTCACTTGGTTGATAAAATTATAGCATTCCATGACGTGAAGCAGTTTCCCTGCTAAATCTTGTTTTCCATGTATTCAAAAAAGAAATTATTTATCTTGTGGGCTACCAATCATCTGAAAAGCTAAGGACAGAAGATACATGGAAAACACCACCTCCATACTGGTAAACTCTGGAAAAAATATGGAAAGACTCGAGTGCAGATTTTCTCTCATACTTGGCTTTAAACCCATGGACTTCTTTCGACATCAAGACCAAGTACCTATGCTGAACTACATTGGAGTAAACTGTAACAACTCTACTTTTCTCTGTATCCTACTGCATTTTTGTGACCTGTGGACATGATTTGGATAGAGTCATAGAGAGTCATAGAGATGTACAGCATGATATATAAATCAAAACTGATAAACCAAACACCATGTACAAGTTTGCTGACAACACTATCATGGTAGAATAGACATCGAACAATGACGAGTCAGAACACAGAAAGGAGATAGAGGGCTTGGTAACATGGTGCAGTGAGAACAACCTCTCTCTCAACATTGGCAAAGCTAAAGAACTGATCATTGACTTCAGAAAGAACGGGGAGAAGAACACAACCCCATCCACATCAACGGAGTTGAGGTTGAGAGGATAGAGAGCGTCAGGAGTGATGACAACTGACAACTTGCCCTAGACTTGCCATGTAGATTTGATGGTCAAGAAGACACAACAATGTCTCTTCTTCCTCAGGTAGCTCAGGAAATTCAGCATATCCATAAGGACCCTCACCAACTTCTACAGGTACACTATAGAAAGCATACTTTCCAGGAACATAATGGCCTGGTACAGCATCTGCTCTGCCCAGGACCATATAAAAAAAAACTATAGAAGGTTGTGTGTACAGCCCAGACCAACACAGAAGCCAACCTCCCATCCATGGACTCCATTTACACGGCTCATTGCCGCGGAAAGGCTGCCAATATCATCAAAGATCCATCGCACCATGGTAATGCTCTCTTAAAACATCTTCCATCAGCCAGAAGCTTAAACACATGCACCAGCAGGTTCAGGAACAGCTTCCTCCTGACTGTTATTAGTATGATGAATAGACTCTCCAACTTCAAAAGATACTGATTTTGCTAATATCAATGAATACTTTTGTCAGTATTCACCAGTAAGAGGGACCTTGTCATTTGTGAGAACAGCATGAAACAGGCTGATATGTTCAAACAGGTTGTTGTTAAGAAGGACGATGCGCTGGAACTTTTAAAAAAACATGAGGCTGGATAAAGCCCCTGGGCTAGACGGTATGTGCTCAAGGTTACTACAGGAAGTGAGGGAAGAGGTTGCTGCATCCTTGGCAATGATCTTTGCATGCTCACTGTCCACTGGAGTAGTACCAGATCATTAGAGGGTGGCAAATGTTATTTCCTTGTTCAAGAAAGGGAATAGTGATAATCCTGGGAATTACAGGCAAGTCAGTCTTACATCAGTGATGGAAAAATTAGTGGAGAGGACTCTGACACAGGATTTATGATTATTTGGTAAAACATAGCCTGATTAGAGATAGTCATCATTGCATTGTGAGGGGCAGATCATGCCTCACAAGCCTTATTGAACTCTTTGAGGATGTGACAAAACACATTGATGACCGTACAGCAATGGATGTGATGTATATGGATTTTAGCAAGGCATTTGATAAGGTTCCCCATGGTAGGCTCATTCAGAAAGTAGGAGGCATGGGATGCAGATAGATTTGGCTGTCTGGATACAGAATTGACTGGCCTATAGAAGACAGATGATGGTAGTAGATGGAAAGTATTCAGCTTAGAGTTTGGTGACCAGTGGTGTTCCATTGGGATCTGTTCTGGGACCTCTGCTCTTTGTGATTTTTATAAATGACTTGGACAAAGAAGTAGAAGGGTGGGTTAGGAAGTTTGCCAATGACATGAAAGTTGGTGGAGTTGTGGATAGTGTGGAGGGCTGTTGTAGGTTGCAACTGGACATTCACAGGCTACAGAGCTCGGTGATTCATTTTGGAAGGTTCAATTTGAAATCAGATTATATATTTAAAAGCAGGATTCTTGGAAGTGTGGAGAAACAGAGGGATTTTAGGGTCCACATACATAGATCTGTCAAAATTGCCACCCAAGTTGATAAGGTTGTTAAGAAGGCATATGGTGTGTTGGCTTTCATTAGCATGGGGATAGAGTTTAAGAGTGTGAAGTTATGCTGCAGTTTGATAAAGCCCTGGTGAGACCATACTTGGAATATTGTATTCAGTTCTCGTCACCTCATTATAGGAAGGATGTGGAAGTATTAGGGGGTGCAGAGGATATTTACCAGGATACTACCTGGACTGGAGGGTATGTCTAATGTAAAAAGTTGAGGGAGCTAAGGCCTTTCTCATTTGAGTGAAAAAGGATGAGAGGTGTCTTGATCGAGGTGGACAAGATGATGAGAGGCATAGATAGAATGGATAGCCAGAAACTTTCCACCATGGCAGAAATGGCTATCATGAGAGGGCATAATTTTAAGGTGATTGTAGGAAGATTTAGGGGAGATGTCAGAGGTAGATTCTTTAGACAGAGAGCAGTGGGTGCATGGAATGCTTTGCCAGCAGTGGTAGTAGAGTCAGATACTAAGGCACATTTAAGTGACTCTTGGATTGGCAGACGGATGATAGTAAAATGAAGGGTATGTAGGTTAGTTTGATCTTAGGATGGGATAAAAGGTCAGCACTACACTAAGGGCTGAAGAGTCTGTTCTGTACTATACTGTTCTACTTTCCATGTTCATTGATCTTGCCTAGCACACACCCTGTGTGATATAATCTGTATGCCTCCATCCAAGTGTTTTTTTCACCCTATTATCTGTATGTCCTTGCTTACTATGATCTCCCTGTATACATGTAAACATAGCATTTTACTGTATGTAGGTCCATGTGACAATAAATAAATCAAATCAAATCAAACTGGAATTTCTCTCAAATATGACTTCAAATTTATGAACTTCACATAATATTGAGAAAATGTTTCTGCTCTGAACTACATGAGTTATAACTAAAAAAAACTTCCAAACTTCTGACTGATTTTCTGCTTGTTATCATACTTAAATTAAATTTGACCTGTTAACTTTCCTTACCTCACCACTGTAATGACATATAGACTTTAACCTTGTGATTGGCTATAAGTTATTTTGTTTTTCCAGCTGCAGTCTGTTCTTGATCATAAAATCACCTAACTGAGTTAATTTGCTCTTCTGGATATTAATAAAATCCTTCCTTCCACTTGTCCACAATATTTTAATCCTTCAACTGACTAATTTCACCTTAACTCTCTTCAGTCCTCTGGAATTACCACCATCAGTCATAATTTTCTTAATTTTAAACGAAAGAAAATCATTGATACAATGTGAGCATTGCTGACCACATATATTGTTCATCCCTAGCTGCCTTCTTGAATCACTGCAATCCATATGGTGTGCGTTGCTCCACAATGTCATTAGGGAGGGAGTTAAAAGTATTTGACATAACAATAGTGAAGGAACAGTGCTATATTTCCAAAACAAGTTGCTGAGTGACTTGGAGGGGAACAAGCAGGTAGTGGTGTTGCCATGTATCTGCTGTCTTGTCCTTCTGGATGGAAGTAGGTGTGGGCTTGAAAGATGTTGTCTGAGGAGCCTTGGTGAATTTCTACAGTGCATCTTGTGGGTGGCACACCCTTCAGTGTTGCTTCAGTGCTGGAAGAAGTGAATATTTGTGGATGTGGTACTAATCAAGTGGGTTGCTTTGTCTGAGATAGTGTCAAGCTTCTTGCCTATTGTTGGAGGCAAATACATTAGGGACATTTAACAGGGGGAAATGTCCTCATCCTCTTCTATTTAACAGGGGCAAATGTCCTCCTCTCCTCCAGGTAAATGGGGAGTAGTCCATCAAACTCATGACCTGTCATTGTAAAATATAAACACACTAGTCAGGGTATAAGTTGTTCACTGCAGCCTTCATAGCCTATTGTTGTAGTCACAGTATTTATACAGTTCATTGTTAAGACCCATTGGGGTAGCGCACTGTAAATTGAATCCAGTTATCTGTTGAGTATTGCCAAATATTATTTTTTTAAATGGTATACACAGTACTCCAGTTTACCTGAGGTTCTTACCCAAGGTTGATAGAAAGCATAGACCAGGTTTCAACATTCAACATTAATTTTTATTTATTGCAGGTAATGTGATTGCAGCTGCAAGTAAATGGATATAAAGCTTTGGCAAATAACATAGAAAGTATAATGGATCAGCCATGATCCTACTGAATGGTGCAGCAGGCTTGATGGGCTGAATGTTCTAATGCTGTTCCTATATCTTCTGGTCTTATGGCTAACACCACTAACTGAAAATCTAATCCCCATATACACACATGCAGACACACAATGAGACATACAGATAAAGAAATAGGGAAAATAGATGAATAAATTAATGGCACAGGTAGAAGTACTGGCAAGTCAGTTCAGTAGTCTTTGTTTCTGATTCCAATACCATAATGATCCTTCTTTAGTTAAACAGGCCTTGGTGTTCAGTTGTCTTTCTCTGGAATGTATCACTGATTCATAAGAAGTACAGAGTGAATGCTTCTCTTGGAAGATGTCATTGGTTAATCAAAAAACACACAGTTCACAGTATTTCCTTCAGGAACTGGTTTTCCTCAAGATTAAACTGAGATTTTTGCTGCAGAGGAAGATAACTTTTGCTGAGGAAAACAATAGTACTTGTATCTGTATCTTTCTCATGTGGTCTGTGTCTCTGCCACTTCCTTTTCTACTCAGTTAGCTAAGGACTAATCAGCTTCACTTGTAAAGAACCCCTTGGCTTTTCATTATCTGCACATTGCATGAATCCATAGCCTAAACAAAAATAAGGCTCACAATAGGTATTGAATTTCTAGCTGTGAAATTATATAGGCATCCTGGTAAATAGCTATTTCCTTTATTTTAAGAAAATGTTCTTTCTTCTTTCAGTCCACAGTTTTTAAATACACAGAATTAAAAAAAATAAAAATAAATAAAATACTTCTTACACTTGTCCAGTTCGGTTTCTGGTGGATGGTAACCCTGAGGATGTTAATCGTGGAGGATTCAGTGTCAGTGATGCAGTTGGATGCCATGGGGTGATAGTTAGTTTCTCTCCTGAGTTACGCAGAAGAAAAGGCAACAAGCAAAAGGCTCTAGAGGACACGAATTTAAGGAAACTATATTAAATAATAAATGAGCTGCTTGTTTAAAGTTCTTGCAAAGAGATATTGCTGAAAGAAAATAACATTGATTGTACATGTTTGCCAAAAAAAAGTTAATCAAACAAAGAATTTTACAATATAGATGGGGATCACCTTTCACTAGGTTTGAGGATCTGTAAGTTTGTTGAGGTTAAATGGGTTGAACTTTCTTTATGACATTGGTAATGAGCCCTTGCTAAATCATTCTTATGTCATGTAACATAGTTCATTTTACTTTTGTGAAATAGTTGTTTGCTAAAGTATACAGACAGTCGAAGAGTGTGGTGCTAAAAGCATAGCCGGTCAGGCAGCATCCGAGGAGCAGGAGAATTGACGTTTCGGGCATAAGCCCTTCATCAGGAAGCCTATCTTCGGCTTATGCCTGAAACATTGATTCTCTTGCTCCTCGGATGCTGCCTGATTTGCTGCGCTTTTCCAGCACTATACTCTTCAAGTCTGATCTCCAGCATCTGCAGTCCTCACTTTCCTCAAAGTATATAGGCATCCTTGTGAATATGTTCATTGACTAATATTCTTGGTAAATGAAAAGAAAAATAAAAATAAAATAAAAATGAAAATAAAACAAGTCTATCTAGTTGACTGTTACCATCAGCTGGATATATAACATAGTAAAGTGGATGATATTCCATTACATACTGACTTGTGCATTTAGAAATTAGCATTACTTCATGGGGACAAGAGGTTGATCTTTCACAGCAAAATTTCCAACTACTTATCTCTTCTTGTATCCACAGTATTTAGGCGGCTAATTCATTTATTACTGATCAATAATGATCCTGTGATGCTGATATTAAGGTATTCAATCATAACAGTACCATTGGATATCAAAGGGAGGTAAGCATATTTTATTTTGTTCAAAATAACACTGTCTGGCACATGTGTTTTCTTCTAATCATTCATCTATTCATTCATTCATCCATTCATTTACAGGAGATAGGTATCATTGGCTAGGACAGCATTCATTGCTAATCTGAAATTGCCCTTGAAAAGATGGTTGTCAGCTGCCTTCTTAAAGTACATCCACAATGCTGTTAGTGAAAAAGGTTCCAGGTTTTTGATCCAGTGACAGTGATGGAATGATGATATGGATCCAAGTAAGCACTTTGAACAAGCTTGTTGAGCTACTGCAGTGCATCTTGTAGATGCTACTCACTACTGCCACAGTGTACCCACAATGGAAGGGCCTTGAATGTTAAAATTAGTGGTTAGGGTGCTGATAAGCTGATTGTTTTCTCTGGATGGTATTGAATGTCTTGAATATTGTTCGAAATGTACCCAACCAGGCAGTATCCCATTATAGTCCTGATATATGACTTGTAGACAGTGAACAGGCATTGCTAAGACCGAAGTTGAATTACTTCCTTTGAAATACCTAGCATCTCAACTGCAGCTGCAGTATTTATATGGATTGTCCAGTCCAGTTGAGTTTATGGTCAATTATAATCTCCAAGATACACACAGGCTCGATAATTTAATTATCTAAGGAGTTATGGATGTTACTGAACATAGTACATGAATCAATTATCATCTTCGCTTCTGATGTCATGACAGAAGTTTAGAGATGGAATAGTCATTGATTACTGGGCTTAAGACACTGGCCTGAGAAACTCATGCAGTATGTCCCGAGGCTGAACTGAAAGGATTGAATTCTAATAATCATTGCTGTGTGTTATAGTTCTAATCACAGTGCGTTTTATAGTTCTATCCAGAAGGGAATTTTCCCAACAATTTCCATTTTTACTTAGATTCTATAAGTGAGCTTAGATAGCAATTAGTAAAAGTCAATCATTTTCAGATTAACAAAGCCAATACAATCATACAATCGCTTGAAATGTACTAAATATTGAGTCTTCCACAACATGCTCTTTATAGATTTTTATAATTATTTTCTTTAATTACAGGATCATACAGATGAATTACTAATGACCAAAAAAACATAGAAGATCAGAGCAGGAGAAGGTTATTCGATCCCTTGAGCCTGCCTCACCATTCAATATGACCATGACTGATCATTTAGCTCAATGCCCTACTCCCTCCCTCGCCCACCCATATCTCTTGATCCCCTTTGCTACAAAAGCTATATCTACCCCTGTCTCGCAAAGATATAATATTTTGGCCTCAATCACTTCTTGTATTCATGAATTCAATAAGCTCACCACTCTCGGCTGAAGAAATTTCTCCTCATCTTAGTCCTGAAAAGTTACCTCTTATCCTTAAACTATGACCCATGGTTCTGGACTCCCCTAACATTGGGAATCTCTGTCCTGCATCTCACCTGTCTAGTCCTGTTAAAATTTTATTGTTTTCTATAAGAACCCGCCTCATTCTTCTAAACTCCAGTGAATACAATTCTACCAACTCTATATATTAACCCTCTCTAACTTCAAATAATGTCGATCTTGCTTTGTGCCTCCTGTGCAGCCTTATATGCCTCATTCTGTGTAAGCACCCTATGATCTGTATGTCCTTGTTTGCTATGATCTGCCTGCACTGCTCACAAAATAATACATTTCACTGTATGTAGGTACATGTGACTACAATGAATCAAATCAAATCCTGCCATCCCAGGAATGAAATGGGTAAATCTTCACTCTATAGCAAGAACATGCTTCTTCAGATAACGAGACCAAAAGTATACACGATTTTCTAGATGAACCTCACCAATGTCCTGTATTATTGCAGACAGATCTTTATCCTGTACTAAAATCCTCTCGCTATGAAGGCCAACATGGAGATTGCCTTCTTTGCTGCATGCTGCACCTACACGTTTACTTTCAATGATTGGTACAGGAGGATACCCAGGTCTCGTTGAAAATTGCCTTCTCTCAATTTACAACCATTCAAATACTAATTTTTGATAAAAATCCTATTTTTGATAGAAAAGTGGATAACCTCACACTATGCTGCAACCACCATGCATTTGCTCACTCACTTAGTCTGTCCAAATCACCCTACAACATCTCTGCATCCTCCTCACAGCTTACCCTTCCAGCCAGCTTTGTGTCATCTGCAAATTTTGAAATATTACATTTAATTTCTTCAGAAAATCATTAGTATGAATGGTGAATAGCTGGGGTCCTGGTACCAATCCCTGAATAAGCTAATAGATCAAGCGATGCCATCTTCAAAACAACATGTGATTTATGACAGTATTTCCTGACTTTACATATGTCAAATCCAAAATATTTAATCTGCCTTCACAAGGTTACAGTGTATTAAGAATAATAAAAAGAAGTGTGTTAATGACCATAGCAATGTATTGTAATTGGATGTAAGCCAGAAACTCAAAACAATTCATGCAAACTTTACATTTTTGTCACACAAATATTTGTGAAAGGTGAACAATTTATTCCTGCTATTGTAAAGAATTGCTGTTGCACACAATGTAAAATTTTAAACATCTGAGAAAACTTTTTTAAAAGACAAAGCTTTTTAATTTTACGTTTATATAGGAGAGCTAGGTCAGCTCTCCTGAAAACAGAGCCAATGAGGCTCAGAGATTGGTGGTGGTGGGATGTCATGATCAAAATGTAGGACAATATTCATGAGCTGATTTTGTTGAGTCCTATGTTGAGTCTTGAAGACTAGACAGCGTTGCAGAAAAGTTCAAGTGCTCTTCTTCCAGCTTGTATTGAGCTTCAATGGAACACTGCAGCAGGCAAGGAAAGGGAAGTTGGCTTAGGAACAAATTGGCAAGCAACTGGAAGGTTCTGGTCATTCATACAGGCTATTAAAAATTACATCAGTATCTCCAGTATCCAGAATGCACTTTTTCTGATGTTGGCTAGCTTTAGGTTGTGGAGAAAGTGAGGTCTGCAGATGCTGGAGATCAGAGATGGAAATGTGTTGCTGGAAAAGCGCAGCAGGTCAGGCAGCATCTAGGGAACAGGAGAATCGACGTTTCGGGCATTGTGTCCTTGCAATAATTTCTGCCAAATTTGTAAAGTGCTGTGGTTGTCACAGAACACTGCGTTGCAGGATGCCTACTGGACAGGGGCTCACTGTACCACTTGTAGTTTTGGTGGAGAAATTTGTGAAGATGTACAATCTTATTCTCCACAACCACCTGATGAAGGAGTGGCGTTCTGAAAGTTACTGCTTCCAAATAAACCTGTTGGACTATAACCTGATGTTGTGTGATTTCTAACTTTGTACACCCCAGTCCAACACCAGCGTCTCCAAATCAATTTGTGAAGATGAGCAATGGTTTACACCCTCAGGAGACAACAGTGAGGTTGCAAGCCAGGAATGCCACCTCTCCTTCTTGATTCCATCGCAGTTACAGTCTTGGCACTGCCCTAGCCTCGTGTCCTCCTCTCACTTCTCACCCAGATCAAGGGAAACACCTTACAAAATGTCCAGAACCAAGTATTCTTTTTTTTCTGTGATAATTCCTGTTTATCTCCAATAAAGAAGACCATCACAGCAATTATTCTTTCTGCACCACTCTCAAAATTTCATAATAACTATTTTTCAAATGTTCAAGAAGTCTTGGAAGGCCAGACATTCTCACCATGTGTTACAGATTTCCTGTTTACAACTCCAGAAGCAATGAACATGCAAATATATCCATTTAAATAGGCTTGGAATTGACATCAATGCTACATTTACACCAAAACAATTGTTTGCTGTTAGGAGATGGTGTTAAAACATTCATATGTCCTGGCTGAATCATTTCTGTGCTGAATTACATTTGTTTCCCACTTTATTTGTCTGAGTCGTGCATCAAACTGAGAAACAGAGCATAAGATGGATACTAACAAGGAAGTGAACAAAATGAATTTACAATTCAGAGCAAGCATTCAGTATATTAATAGATTATCTTAAACTCACAAGCACAATGGTCCACACCTGAGCTGATATTTGTAAACATGAACAGGAGCAGCTAATAGGCGACCTGAATATATTTTGGGAAAATTGTGGAATTTTCTCTTAAAGCTAATGCCTTGGAATATCTGGATCGAATGATAATCATAATATAACCAGTATGGATTCATGAGGGGGAAGATTTTACCATTGGAATTTATTACCTTTCTCCATTGTTGTGGCAAAGAGCTTGATAGGCTCCAGGAATCCAAAGTAGACAGGCAGGAGGCTGGAAGAACACAGCAAGCCAGGCAGCATCAGGAGGTGGAGAAGTCAATGTTTCGGGTGCAACCCTTCTTCAGGACTGGGGGTGCATGTAGGGGGAGTTGCAGATAAAGCGGAGCAGTGGGCGGGGGATGGGTTAGGTAGTGAAAGTGAACACAGGTAGAGGGTATGGCCTGGTTGGTTGATGGGAGGAATGAATCCAGTTGGTAGCTGGAAGGAAGGATTGGCCAGAGGAATGGAAGGGAGGGGTAGGGAGTGGGAAGGGAGTCAGTGGATGTGAAGGGAGGTTATTTGAAATTCGAGAACCTCAATGTTGAGCCCTCTGGACTGTAGGCTGCCCAAGGGAAGATGAGGTGTTGTTCCTCCAATTTGCGGTCTGATTCGCTGTGGCAGTGGATAAGGCCAAGGATGGTCATGTCAGAAAGGGAGTGGGAAGGGAAATTAAAATGGTAGGTGACTGGGAAGTCCGTTCAGTCCATGCAGGTCCGGCTGAGATGCTCAATGAAACATGTTTAGGTTAGGTCAGGACATTTTTCACTGAACATTACCACAACCAATCAGACCACAAATGGAGGTACAACACCTCATCTTCTGCCTTGGCAGCCTACAGTCTGGAGGACTCAACATTGAATTCTCCAATTTCAAATAACCTCCCTTCCCATCCCCTGACTCCCTTTCCAGTAACAGCCACCCTTCCATTTCTCTGATTGACCCTTCTTTCCAGCCTAAAATGTGTTGCTGGAAAAGCGCAGCAGGTCAGGCAGCATCCAAGGAGCAGGAGAATCGATGTTTCTGGCACGAGCCCTTCTTCAGGAATGATTCTCCTGCTCCTTGGATACTGCCTGACCTGCTGCGCTTTTCCAGCAACACATTTTCAGCTCTGACCTCCAGCAGTCCTCACTTTCTCCTTCCTTCCAGCCACCAACCAGATTTATTTATCCTATCGACCAACCAGGTCGTACCCTCAACCTGTGTTCACCTTTCCCTACTTCACCAGCCCGCCCTCCGCTGCTCCCCACACCACCCCTTTATCTGCAGCTCCCCTCACATCCAACCTCACATGGGCAGCATGGTGGTGCAGTGGTTAGCACTGCTGCCTCATGCCACCAGGATCCCAGGTTCAATTCCAGCCTCGGGCAACTGTCTGCGTGGAGTTTGCATGTGCTCCCTGTGTCTGTGTGGGTTCCCTTCGGGTATTCTGGTTTCCTCTCACAGTCCAAAGATGTGCAGGTCAGGTGAATTGACCATACTAAATTGCCCAAATTGATAGGTTCATTAATCAGAGGGAAGTGGGTCTGGGTGGGTTACTCTTTGGAGGGGTGATGTGGACTGGTTTGACTGAAGGGCCTGTTTTCACACTGTAGGGAATCTAATCTAAAATAAAACTAGTCCTAAATAAGGGTTACACCCGAAACACTGACTTTTCCACATCCTGTGCTTTCCAGCCTCCTGCTTGTCTACCTTAGATAGAATACCGAGGCAGATGCAGTATTCTTGGAGTTCAGTAAGGGTCTCTTAATAAGCTGGGTTGAGAGTGTGTTGCTAGAAAAACACAGCAGATCAGACAGCATCAAAAGAACAGGAAAATCGACATTTCAGGCTGTAGCCCTTCATCAGGTTCCTGATCTCCAGCATCTGCAGACCTCACTGTATCCTCTCTTAAAAAAACTGCTAACTAAAATAAAGATAGTGGGAATCACTGGAAATGTTACACAATGGAAATGTACTTGGTTGAACAATGGAAAAGAGAGAGAGGTGGTAAAGGAATTATCATCAGCCTGCAAGAAAATTAGCAGCAGCAAGTACAGCAAAGAGTACAGGGGACATTGAAAGTCTGCAGAGGGATATAAATAGGATAAGCGGGTGGGCAAGGGTCTGGCAGATGAATACAATGTTGGTAAATATCATGTTGTCCACTTTGGTAGGACTAACGGAAAAACAGACTATTATTTAAATGGTGAAAAATGGCAGCATGCTGCTGTATTGAGGGACTTGGGTGCCCTTGTGCATGAACCACAAACGATGTTCTTGTGCTGGTGCTGGACTGGGGTGGACAAAATCAGAAGTCACACAATACCAGGTTATAGTCCAACAGATTTATTTGAAATTGCAAGCTTTCAGAGAACTGCCCCTTCACTTGAGCAAAAGTCAGCCACCTGGCCCACTGAGTCTCGAATACTGTGTACAGTTTTGTTCTGTTCACTTGAGAAAGGATGTACTGGCACTGGGGGGCGTGCAGAAGAGGTTCACTAAGTTGATTCCAGAATTGAGAAGATTGCTTTATGAGGAGAGATTGAGTAAACTTAGACTGTACTCACTGGAATTTTAAACAATGAGAGGGGATCTTGCAGAAACATATAAAATTATGGTGGGAATAATTTAATGTATTACTGCAAGGAGGCTGTTTGCATTTGCAGGTGAAACTAGAACTAGGGAGCACAGTCTCAAAATAAGAGGAAGCAGATTTAGAACTGAGTTGAGTAGCAACCTCTACGTGCAAAGGGCTGTGGATCTGTGGAATTCCCTGCTCAATGAAGCAGTTGAGGCTACCTCATTGGATGTTTTTAAGACAAAGCTGGATAGATTTTTGAACAGTATAGGAAGTAATGACTATGGTGAGTGGATGGTTCAGTGGTGTTGAGTCCATAAATAAATCAAGCATGACCTTATTGAATGTTGGAGCAGGCTCAAAGGGCCTGATAGCCTACTTCTGCTCCTACTTCTTATGTTCTTATCCCACAGGTTTGTGGACCTTGATAGATCAGAGTGGTGCTGGAAAAGCACAGCAGGTCAGGCAGCATCCGAGGAGCAGGAAAATCGATGTTTTGGGCAAAGGCCCTTCATCAGGAATCGGTTGCTGCCTAACCTGCTGTGCTTTTCCAGCACCACTCGGATCTAAACTCTGGTTTCCAGCATCTGCAGTCCTTACTTTTGCCTTGTGGACCTTGATAGTTGACTTGGTCAAACAAAACATGTTTCTGGAAGCTGTGAACATATTTAGTGATGGGTTAGACAAAAAAAATCAATGAGAAAACAAGTGACCTCAAATCCTGATGGGCACGACATTAAAACTACTGCAACAGTGGTAGTGATTAAAATAAATCAGATTTTGGAAAGTATTAAAGAATCAATACAGAGCTAATATCATGACTACCCTACACTTTATAAATCATTACAACCACACTTAGAATACTAGATATGGTTCTCATCACTTTAGCACATAAAATGTATTGCAGCTATTGTAAGGATACAGAAGAGGACAACCAGAATGATTAAATGGATGGAGAGATTGGTATCTGGTAAGCTATTATTTAAGCAAAACATAAATTGATTGGGAAAGGGAAGGTTCAGAGACAGTGTCGTTGTTGTTGTGATTAGTTTTCTAAAGGAACTATAATATAGGCCACATCAATGGATTTTGCCTTGTTCTGAACAGTTAAAAACACACAAAGATTGGAAAGGATAGAGTGGTAGACGTTGTCTACATGGAGTTTAGTGAAGCATTTAACAAGATTCCACATGGTAGACTGATTAATTAAGTTGAATCACATGGGATGCAGGAAGAGCTTGCCAATTGGATACAAAATTAGCCTCACAGTAGATGACAAAGGGTGGTAGTGCAGTTTTTCAGACTGGAGGCCTGTGACCAGCCATGTTCTGCAGAGATTGGTGTTGCGTCTACTTCGAAAAGTGTGGTGCTGGAAAAGCACGGCCAGTCAGGCAGCATCCAAGGAGTAGGAGAATTGACATTTCAGGCATAAGCCCTTCATTATGAGGGCTGAAACATTGATTCTCCTGCTCCTCGGATGCTACCTGACTGGCTGTGCTTTTCAACTCTGATCTCCAGCATCTGCAGTCCTCATTTTCTCTTAGCTGGGTCCGTTGTTGTTTGTCATTTATATAAACGATTTGTATGAGAATTTAAGAGGTATGATTAGTAAGTTTGCAGGTGATGCCAAAATTGGTGGTATAGCCAACAGTGAAGAAGGTTATCTAAGATCACAAAATATAAGGTTGAAGCATATGTACCTCAGGCACCTTGTATCTAAGGTAGTGCCGTAAGTGGCAATTTATAAACTTTTCACTGTACTGATTTGTGCACACATGACAATTAAGCTAATACAATTTAATTCAATTCAAAGAAGTCTTGATCTATTGGGTCAATAGGCTGATGAGTGATACATAAAATTTAATTTAGATAAATGTGAAGTTTGAATTTTGATAAAACATTAAGGGCAGGACTTATACACTTAATGGTGGCAGTCTGGATCATGTTGTCGAACAGAGAAACCTGGGAGTTCAAGTATATCATTCTTTGAAATTTGAATCACTGGTAGACAGGGTGGTTAAGAAAGCATTTAGCATGTTTGCCTTCATTGCTCAGACCATTGAGTATAGAAGTTGTGATGTCATGTTGAGGTTGTATAGATGTTGGTGAGGCCACTTTTGGAATACCGTGTGCAGTTCTGGCTGCCCAGTTACAGGAATTGGAGAGGGTTCAGAAAAGATTTACCAGGATGTAGCCGAGAATGGAGGGTTTTAGTTAAAGGGAGAGGCTGCATAGACTGGAATGTTTTTCAATGGTGCTTAGGAGGTTGAGGGTTGACTTTATAAAGATTTATAAAATCATGAGGGGCATAGATAGGATGAATAGCAAAGGTCTCTTCCCTCGGGTGGAGGGATTCAAAACTAGAGGGCATATTTTTAAGGTGAAAGGAGAAAGATTTAAAAAGGAGCAGAAGATGGCTTGAATATGGAATGAACTGACCGAGGTAGATGCAGGTACAGTTACAATATTTAAATGACATTCCGATAATTAATGGGAATCACTCCAGAGTCTGTGGAATTTTGGAAGATTATCACAAATGCATTGACTCCTTCTAAGCCCATCTCCTCTGACAATGGTATGCAGACTAGCTGTTCCTGGAGATTTATTAACTTTCAGTCCTTTAATTTCATCAGCACAATCTTCCTACTCATGATAATCTCCTCAAACCTTCATTCTCTATAGCCATTTGGATCTCTAGTTGTGGGAGATTTCTTGTATCTTCCTCAGTTAAAACAGAATAGGAAAGGTTTGGAAGGATATGGGCCAAACATAGGCAAACGAAAATAGTTTAGTTTGGAAAACGTATGGCATGGATGAGTTGGACTAAAGGGTATGTTTCTGTGGAGCATGACTCTATGACTCTATCAAAAACTGAATTTGTACAGGACATGTGGATAGAGAAAGTTTAGTCAAAGATGGTGCAGGCACGGGGAGATGGAATTAATGATGCTTCGGTAAATCCTAAACTGATCTCGGAAAGAATGGGTTGAATTTTCATGTCAAGTATTGGCTGGCAATGCTACTGCAAAATCTCTTTGGTTGCTTTCCAATATTAAAGGTGTTATACAACTACCAGTTGTTGTTGTTGACAGCACAAGTTTGTCCAGCATATCTCCATTGTTAACTCCATGGTAGAACTAAATATCAGGAGGAACTAGGGAGATACACAAAATGGAGGGGCTCCTTGCAAATCATGATACTTGTTGTCATGAGTTATACTCCTTGGACTACTTGAAACAACTTCAAAATAACAGTCACTCACCATGTACAGTGTTCCATGAGTTTACTGTTAATATATTAGTAGACAACTTTTGGTAAATGTATATAACATCTCTTTGTTTACTCAGTGCTCCCATTGATTTAATTCAAATAAATTTAAAAAGTAAGAACAAAATACTTGAATTTTTCTAATTCTTTCAATGAAATCTGGGTGACAAAATAATTTTGTGGTCAAATTAAATGCTTTTGAAGTGCAGTCACTGTTGTAATGTAGCAAAATGGGAAATAAATTAAGCACAGCAAACTCCCAAAAACAATATGATGATGATTTCAACATCTGTCTTAGTGACATTGATCGAGAAATAAAAAATTACATAAACCAACTGTGTTAAATTCCTTGTTTGACTTTATAAAACTGTGCCATGAGATCTTGCTGATTAATCTAACTGGTTCAACAAGTAATCTGAAACTCAGCATCTCCAATAGTACAATGCTCCTTCAATATGGCACTTTGCATTCAAGATGTTGCAGTGGATAATGAACCCACTTCCTTCTGACACAAAGTACTGCACATTGGAATATGACTGATTGCTCTAAAATGAGCTATATTCCAAAGTTGCCTGCAGTTGGAGAAAACAGAAGTATGGAAGCCACCAGACCTTTGGAGGTTACCTCAGATGCCCCATAGGCTGGTTAACAGATGTAGCACATGTCTGCAGGGTTTACATGGATAGAGGAGTGGCTGCAGGCATTCTTCCAGAGCAGTAATTAGATTTCTATCTTTTTTGCGATGCTCTTTTTTAGCATGAGTATTACTTGCCACTTGTCAGCATGAACTTGGATCGTGTCCAGGTCTTGTTGCATTTTGACACAGACTGCTTCAGCATCTGAGGAGTCATGAATTGTGCTGAATATTACGCAATTATCAGGAACATCTCCACTTCTGACCTCATGATACAGGGAAGATCATTGATGAAGTAGATGAAGATGGTTGGGACAAAGATCGTACCCTGAGAAACTGCTGCAGAGATATCCTCAAGATAAGATGACTGATCTCCAACAACCATAGCCATATATCAAATGAAGAGAGAAGCTTTCATACCCACGTCTATTTTGCATCTGGATGTCTCCTTCCAGAGTCACTTACCTCTCCTGGTGAGCTACCAGCCTGATGACTCAGTGGGCTCCCTGTTGGTCCTTTTGGTTTTCGGTGCCATTGATCATTCTTAATTGCCCATAGACAGTTAAGAAGCTCCTGTTGTAATGGTGCCAAATGGCATATCACTACAGCCATGTCTGGAATTGAAGCCAACATCAAAACAATGTTCTAATGATGAACAGCAGGACCAAACAGTTTCACGTCAAGTATTGCTTGACAATGCTACTGTGAAATCTCTTTGATCATCCTGGTTCCTTCTGATATTTAGTTCTACCATAGAGTTAACAATGGAACTAGCACAAGATTGTCCAGTCTATCAACAACAACAACGACTTGTATTTATAAAACACCTTTAAAATTGGAAAGTAACCAAAGAGATTTCACAATAGCATTGCCAACCAATATTTGACATGAAACTACTTAATATGATATTAAGACAGGCAGAGCTGGTTTTTAAGGGACATCAGAAAAGAGGAGAGACAATCGTAGGAAGATGGAAGGCTTAGGGAAACAATTCTAAAACAGAAGGCCTTGACAACTGAAAGTATTGATTCTAATAATATAAAATCAAGGATGTATAAGAGTTCAGAATTGGAGGAACATAGATCTTAGATGGTTGTAGGGCTGGAGGAGTTCACAGAGACAGGAATAGGTAATTAGGCTAAATAGCATTTTAACTAGGGGCAAGAAAATAACCACCATTACAACCAGCAAATAAAAACAGAGAATTGGACTGCACGCTTTAAAAAGCCAACAAAGGCTCACTGTCACTTTTCTTAGTGTTATTCACTCTGACACAACTTCAAAATCATTGGGAATCTAGACAAAAAGGGTCTTTACTCACTGATCATCAAAATCCAGCAAACATGAAGTTCCTTTAATTAAACAAATGCATCTGACAAAGTTCCCTGTGAAATGATATTTTATAAGAGCTTTGACAATGAAAATTCCAATAATGTGAATCCCATCAGGAGTTGAGAATTAAAGGAAAGTGGAACAGAAGTCATACTAAGGCAGTGAGCTGGTATGAGGTAGACTTTTCCAAATCTTCACATCACACTTCAAACATTGATTGTCAATTCCACTTATATTTTGAGGTTTTTGGAGATTTGCTCATGGTTAATGTGATTTGAGTGGGTTGATTTTGCCGATTATGATCATAGGCGACTCGAAACAGCAGTCCCTATCCACTGTTCATGACAGAAATGATTAGTGAAACACTCAATAACTTAAATCCTGGAGATAAGAGAACTCTTCAAGGAAACTTCTGATATACTGAAAATGTTTGTTCTAAGTTCAGAAAAAAACACTACAGCCAAAATTTAAAGCTAGGTGCAAAAACTCAGAAACATTCTAGTATTGAATATGTGAAATATTAACAGGAAACACAGGATACCGGAGTAGGGTAGATTTAACCTTTCAGCTGTGGATTCTTTATGAGTATTGAACAATTTGTTCAGTGCATCCAGCACTTTTAGTTTTGGAGGCACAAGGTGATAATGATGTTTAAAAAAGAAACATGAGAACTTATTAGATTCATTCAGAACAAAATATTGGAAGATCAAGAACTCTTTGTGACTTATTTTTCTTTGCAGATCAACTTTCCCCTCACTCTTCCTTGTCCAGCTTCTCAGTACATCATCCTCATGACCACTTATCTCCACATTTTCCATGCAGTTTTCCTCATCTCTGTTTTTCCAGTTACAGCTCACTGGAGTAGCATTTCGGAAATCAAGATGTGCTATTCCTGTTCTAAAGAAGAGTCAGTGGACTTGAAACATTTGCTTTGCCTTCACAGATGCTGCCTGACCTGCTGAGTATTTCCAACAATCTCTGCTTTTTTTTCCTGCTATTCCTGAAATCATCACTAATGTTAAATATTTTAGAAATATGTAAAGTTGCCCACTTTATCTGTCTTTTAGACTTACATTGATAAAAGAGCATGGATCAGGATTTTGTACACAACAAGAATGACTACTTATTACAAGTAATTACTGTCTAGCTGCACATAAACAGTTATAAACCATCCACACTTAATACTACCAATTAAAACTCTATTCCCCTTCTCAATGCATTGACAATGGACACTTTAAAGACAGAGAGGAATAAGTGAAATGATTCTTGTGACTCTCCTGCTGGTCAGCACATTGCTTCGGTTTTCTTTTTTCAATGTTTCCATTGGTTGTTAAGTCATGCAAGGTGATTGGTTCACTAATAAATCATTACTGACTTATCAGCAGTTATAGGTAAGATAACTTGCTTTTTTATCAGATCACAGTGAGTTTTAACTGTAGAGAACAGAGAGAGTCTACTCTCAAGCTGGGGAGGACTGAACACTTGAAGCGAAATAGGTGGAGAAACTCAGCAGGTCTGGTAGAATCTGTAGAGAGAAATAGGTGCTAATGTTTCAAGTTCAGTAACTCTTTATCAGAACTTTTCTTTGATCAGGTTAAGGCCTCCCTGTACATGGATGACGTCGCCGTTTTCTGCTCGGATCATGCACATATGTGCATATGTGACCAGTTCGAGGGGGCCAAGGTAAACCGAGGCAAGAGTGAGGCCATGCTCTTTGGGAACTGGGCCGACCAATCCTCGATCCCCTTCACTGTTAGGACCGACCACCTGAAGGTGCTGGGTATTTGGTTCGGGGGGGCTGGGGCATGCGCCAAGTCTTGGGAGGAGTGTAGTGAGGCAGAAACTGGGCAAATGGACGCTACAGTCGCTCTCCATCGCGGGAAAAAACCTGCTCATCAGGTGTGAGGCACTGTCATTGCTATTATACGTGGCACAGGTCTGGCCTATTCCCAGAACCTGTGCCGCTGCAGTCACCCTGGCCATCTTCCAGTTCATATGGAGGTCAAAGATGGACTGGGTCCGAAGGGACTTGCTGTACAAAGATCTGAGCAACGGGGGAAAAAATACACACAATGCCACCCTCACCCTGATGGCCACCTTTGTGTGTGGCTGCATCAAGCTGTGCGTGGATCCCCGGTACGCAAACACCAAGTGTCACTACGTACTGAAGTTCTACCTGTCCCCGGTGTTGCGAAGGATGGGCCTGGCCTCGCTGCTGCGGAACGCTCCGAGTAGTTGGACCGTTCTGTATCACCTGTCCTTCGTGGAGAAGTTTATGAAGAAAAACACCTTTGACCACAAGTCCATCAGGAAGTGGTCAGCACGTAGTGTCCTTGAGACCCTTCGGGAAAAGGAGAGGGCGGATCCTATCGAGTGGTTCCCTGAGCAGACTGTCAAAGCCATTTGGCAGTTTGCCTCATCGCCAGAACTTTCCAACAAGCACCAAGACATGGCTAGGCTGGTGGTGAGAAGGGCTCTGCCTGTGAGATCCTTTATGCATGCCCGGACTCTCTGCCGCACCGCAAGCTGCCCTCGAAGTGGCTGCAGGCGGGGGGAGCGAGACTGTCAGACACCTCCTTCTGGAATGTGCCTATGCAGAGGAAGTCTGGAGAGGAATGCAGTGGTGTTTGTCGAGGTTCGTCCCAAGCAGCGCCGTGACGTGGGACTCCGTGCTCTACGGCCTGTTCCCCGGGATGCACACCGAGATGAACATCAACTGTGTCTGGAGGATCATCAACTCAGTGAAGGACGCTCTCTGGGCAGTCTGAAACCTGTTGATCTTCCAGCTGAAGGAGCTGACTCCGACTGAGTGTTGCGGACTGGCACATTCCAAGGTCCAGGACTACGTGTTGAGGAACCCGCTGAAGCTTGGGGCAGCTGCCGCCAAGGCGCGGTGGGGAAAGACCACCGTGTAATGTCTACCTGCCTAAGCATAGGGGGCCGACGCAGTAAGGGGCTCCGCTGAACCCCAGCTAAATATGTGGATGGTAATTGTACAGACCTGTATATGTGAATGATTACTCTGTCTCTGTATGCAAAGAAATGGAATATTTACGTCTGTATGGCATAGCCAATCGTACAGATCAAAATATTTTATGAATAAAGTATATTTTTGAAATAAAAAAAAACTTTTATTTCTCTACAACGGTACTGTGCGAACCCTGGTCCTGACCCGAAGACAGGGAAATGCCTGCAGCGTGGAGCTGGACAGCTACCTCAGCCCTGTGAGGGTCCAGCAGTTCGTGTTCATCACAGGTATGCAGATAGCTACCCCAGAGAGGCTGGACCAACAGCAAATAGAAACTGGTAACCTGAAAAACTGTTGAAATGGGGATAAAAATTGCCAGTATTAGTGTGCGCAGCATTAAATCTGCTATGCAATGTGTCTCTATGCTGGCCTTCCTGGCCAACGTTAAAGCCGACGTCCTGTTTCTGCAGGAGTGTGGGATACCACACCTCAGCAGCTACAGGAGATGGTCAAGCTCGTGGGCCCATGGGCCGTCAACGATAGACACGCCTCCAGCCTGGGTAACCTGTTGCGAGGAGGCAACTTCACTATTTCCGAGGTTAAGGAGGTGGTGGGCAGGTGCCTCCTCGTCTCTGATGTCATGTACAGGAATGCTCCCCTGAGACTGGTTATTGTGTGGGTAAGAGTGAACAGTTGGCCGTCCTGCAGCAGCTTCCACTGTTGCTGACTATGTCCAGGCCGGTCATTCTGGCCGGAGACTTCAACTGTATCATTGATGCAGATGGATGATCCGGCGGGGGGGACAGTAAACTGGACGCCACGTCCAGAGCCCTGATGGAAACGGTTAAAAATGCCAAGCCGCATGACATCTTCAGCACCCCCGAGGATGGAGCGCAGCGTAGATACACCTGGTCACGGGCAGATGGGCCTATCCGCTCCAGGATAGATTACCTGTTTGTGTCCCGAACGTTCTCGGTCAGATCCACCGAAGTCAAGCCGGTGGTTTTTTCTGACCACTGCCTCCTGCTGGCCGACTGTCACCTGCAGAACGAGCAGCGGGCTGGCAAGGGAATGTGGAAGCTGAACTCCAAGCTGTTGACTCCAGGAAATATTGAGGAGCTCAAGAGGGACTACGCAGGTTGGAGAACCGTGAAGCCCCTGTTTGAGTCCCCAGCGGACTGGTGAGAAACAGTAAAAGGGAACATCAAGAGGTTCTTCATTCTCAAAGGTGTTCAGGAGGCGAGAGAGAGGCGGGGAAAACTGTCCCAGCTCCAGGAAAGTATGCAGAACCTGCTCCTGCTGCAGACGATGGGGGTCGATGTCATGGAGGACCTCCAGGAGGTGAAGGGCCAGCAAGCCTCGCTCTTTGTCTCAGAGTCCTCCAAGATAATCTTCCGGTCCAGGGTCCGCTCGGTGGAGCAGGACAAGACGTGCTCACGTTTCTTCTTCCAGAAGGTGCACAAGGAGAGCTCCGTGCTCACCAGCCTGAAGGAAGAAGATGGCTCGATACGTCATCTCAGGCTGACGTCATGAGGATCAGCAAATCCTTCTATGCCAGTCTGCATGATGCGAAGCCGACCGCCAGCGCGGCCTCCCAGTCATTCCTGTCCTCTATCACGGAGGTCTTAGACGACAGAACACAGGAGAGGCTGGACCAGCCGCTATCCCTGGATGAGCTGACCAAGGCCCTCGAGTCCTTCGAAAAGAATAAAACTTCCGGAAGTGACGGCTTATCGTTCGAGCTCTATTCCGCTCTGTGGGACTTGATTGGCCAGGACCTGCTGGAGGTTTATGTCGGTATGCTTCGGGCAGTTACCATGAATGAATCCATAAGGAAAGGCATCATCACCTTCATCTACGAGCGGAAGGGGGAGAAGGAGGAAATCAGAAATTGGAGACCAATCTCACTATTGAATGCAGATTACAAAATCTTGGCAAAGGTCATCGCCAACCGGGTCAGGTCTGCTCTGGGATCGGTGATCAACCCTGACCAAACCTGTGCTGTACCGGGCAGGAAGATCGCTGATCGTCTCGCACTCCTCAGGGATACCATTGCCTACGTGCAGGACAGAGGGTTGGACACCTGCCTCATCAGGCTGGACCAGGAGAAAGCCTTTGACAGAATACCACACATGTATATGAGAGATGTTCTTTCCAAAATGGGCTTTGGGGAAGGAATCTGCAATTGGATCAGACTGCTCTACACCAACATTGTCAGTGCAGTCTCAATCAATGGGTGGGAATCCTATACCTTCCCAGTCAGATCTGGAGTCAGGCAGGGCTGCCCTCTCTCTCTCCTGCCTTATTTGTGTGCTGCATAGAGCCATTTGCCGAGTCCATCAGGAAGGACGCGAGCCTGAGAGGGGTGACTATTCCTGGCAGCGGGAGCCTGCAGGTTAAGGCCTCCCTGTACATGGATGACGTCGCCAGTTGCCATTTTCTGCTCGGATCCGCTGTCCACGCGCAGACTGATGTGCATATGTAACTGGTTCGAATGGGCCTTGGAGGCCAAGGTAAACCGAGGCAAGAGCGAGGCCATGCTCTTCGGGAACTGGGCCGACCAATCCTTCATCCCCTTCACCGTCAGGACCAACCACCTGAAGGTGCTGGGTATTTGGTATGGTGGGGGAGCTGGGGCGTGCGCCAAGCCTTGGGGGGAGGGTATCAAGTAGGTGAGGCAGTAACTGGGCAGATGGAAGCTACGGCCGCTCTCCATCGCGGGTAAAAACCTGGTCATCGGGTGTGAGGCACTGTCAATATTGTTATATGTGGCACAGGTCTGGCCTATTCCCAGGACCTGTGCCATTGCAGTCACCCAGGCCATTTTCCATTTTATATGGAGATCAAAGATGGCCAGGGTCCGAAGGGACTCGATGTACAAAGCTCTGGGCAACGGGGGAAAAACACACCAAATGCCACCCTCACCCTGATAGCCACCTTTATGTGTGGCTGCATCAAGCTGTGTGTGGATCCCCGGTACGCAAACACCAAGTGTCACTACGTACTGAGGTTCTACCTGTCCCTGGTGTTGCAAAGGATGGACCTGACCTTGCAGCCGCAGAAAGCTCCAAGTAGTTGGACAGTTCCGTATCACCTGTTCTTCCTGGAGAAAGTTATGAAGAAAAACACCTTTGACCACAAGTCCATCAGGAAGTGGTCAGCACGTAGTGTCCTTGAGACTCTTCGGAAAAAGGAAAGGGTGGATTCTATCGAGCGGTTCCCTGGGCAGACTGTCAAAGTCATTTGGCAGAATGCCTCATCGCCAGAATTTTCCAACAAGCACCAAGACATGCTTGGCTGGTGGTGAGAAGGGTTCTGCCTGTGAGATCCTTTATGCATGCCCGGACTCTCTGCCGCACCGCATGCTGCCCTCGAAGTGGCTGCGGGGGGGGGACGAGACTGTCACACACCTCCTTCTGGAATGTGCCTATACAGAAGAAGTCTGGAGAGGAATGCAGTGGTGTTTGTCGAGATTCGTCCCAAGCAGCGCCGTGACGCGGGACTCCGTGCTCTTCGGTCTGTTCCCTGGGACGCACACCGAGACGAACATCAACTGTGCCTGGAGGATCATCAAATCGGTGAAGGACGCTCTCTGGGCAGTCTGAAACCTGTTGATCTTCCAGCTGAAAGAGGTGACCCCGACTGAGTGTTGTGGACTGTCACATTCCAAGTCCAGGACCACGTGTTGAGGGACGTGCTGAAGCTTGGGGCAGCTACCACCAAGGCGCGGTGGGGAAAGACCACCGTGTAACATCTGCCTGCCTAAGCACAGGGAGCCCACACAGTAAATGGGCTCCGCTGATGCCTCAGCTAAATATATGGATAGTAAACATACAGACCTGTATATACGAATGATTACTCTATCTCTATATGCAAAGAATTTGATGTATGTATGGTATGACCAATTTTACAGATCATCAAAACATTTTTATGAATAAAGTATATTTTTGAAATAAAAAAAATTCTTTCTCTGCAACTTGTTCCCAGCATCAAGCCGTTCAGTTATCTAAGAACCAATCACACAGTTGTTGATAGGCAAAAGAAAACGCCATCATTTATAACTGGTCACTAGTCCTAAGATCAATCAACTTTTTGTTGCCAACAAACACTGCACAAATACATTCCTTTACTCCAAGAAATGCTGCTCCAAGTTACTCATTCAGTTGTTCACATGATGATACTGTCACGGGTGTCAGGTTGTGTGTTTTTGAAACTGCGGCCATTCTTTCTTAATTTTTTTTTTAAATTGCTCTTTCTCATTTCAATTTTAAAACACAAAATAAGAAGGAATGGTCATAACAATCCATCCACCGCTCTACACACCTTCCTGGTTGTGCAATGTCACTCTCATAGTTACCCTCACCAAATGCCGTCCATTCACTGGATGAACTATTGGTATTCCTTTCACTTATGAATATCCTCTTTCCCATCTGACAGGAGAAAAGAGATCTCTAGCTTGTTTATAGCTCCATTCTGCCACTCGGCATATCCAGAATCATTTGCCACTGTTGTAGACCAACATCATTGATGCCATCTTTAAAAGGCCTTGGTGCACCCAGACAAGCACTGTTAGTCTGAAGCTGCCCTGTACCTGACATTTCACCTGAATATGGCAGACAAGGTAAAATTGTCACCTCATTTTGTGAGCAAGGGCCTGGAGGTCTTGTTGGTCAGGATAGCACAAAGGCGGGAAATACCCTTCCTGCAGGAGTAGGCCACAATCCCAGACCATGTCAGCCTGGCCCAAGGTTTATAGTCTGGTGCATTCTCAGCTGTCTGAAGGAATGAACAATAATGCAGAAAGAAGGCTAATGAATGTTTGTACTCCACCAGTCTAAAGACCAGAAACATCCCTCTGAAACCATACACTCAATCTCTCTCTGCTACTGCAGCCCTCTCAACCAAAGCTCAAGCTCCACCCCTCTCATTATTACCTGCAATATCTTCCCCATTCGCTGTCACCCATTCCAACTGCAGACAGCACTAACTCATACATATCCTCACTCACTTAGGACATCTTTCCAACTGGACCAAAAGTAACAGCTGTTCCACCTATTTTCCTCTCCTTTAAAACCTGCCACTCTCTCATCCCAAGAGGAAGCCTTCCCAAAATGGGCCTTCGCACAAATGTGTTCAGTTCTGCAGAAAGGTTATAATGGGCTCAAACCATTAACTCTGCTTCCCTCTCTACACATGCTGACTGACCTGCAGAATTTCTTCAACATTTTCTGTTTTCGTTCTTAATTTTGAAACCTGTGTGCACCTGGCATATTATTTGAAAATATGTCCAGGGTGAGTGATAGTGGTGGGAGTATCACCTTTCATTTCTTCATACTTTCCCATTAAAAACATGTTGTGAGGGATGTTAAAATCAGCGAATGGAGTTTTCTTTTTCCAAATCTAGGGATAAAAGTGCATTTTGAATTCACTTTATGTATAATTCTTTCAAAATTGAACTTAAAGTTCATTTAGAGTAAAGTCACCATATTCTTATCAGACCACAGGACTGCTGCTTAGAGAGAGAGAACTAGTGGTGGATTTACCTGAAGGTCACCATTTCTCAGGCAAAGGGAGAGTTGAAAAGGAGAGTCCTTCATGGTAACCTCAGCTGGTGCAGGAATCAAAGCCACACTACTGGTGTCAGCTTGCATTGTCAAACCAATCATCCATGCTACTGAGCTAAATGAACCCCAGCACATTCAGGATAATGCCATATTTATTACAGGGCTCTATAATAAATGTGCATCCTATTGCAGATGCCCTTGTGGAGTGATGGGTTAAGTGAAGCTACAGAGTGCTTGCATAAAGAGCAAGATCTTACTGCATGAGGTCTAATGGAAATTTAGCATGGGTCTGTAAAATTTCAGAAAGATGTTTCCTCTTATCGTCTCTTGTCACGCTCAACGATTGTTAACATTTACTCACCTGAGTAGAGATGAGCTTGCTACTGTTTTATTTCATTGCAGGTTGTGTACAATTCCTCTAAGCATTGGAATGTGATTTTTTTTCTCATAATATCTCCTCCATCCTTGACACTCCATCTTATGACCTTCATGATCGTGGTATTGAAATTTGCTGAGTCTTCGCCGTTTCAATGCAGGATAAATCCATGAATTGCCTGGAAGTGGAATTTGATGGTTCATCAAAATGATTTGTGCACCATCTGTTAGACTGTAAAAAGGTAGATAAAGAAATTGTATTAATAATAAAAAAAATGCGCTGTGTACAATTTCTGGTCTTGAGGATGAAATAAAAACGTGCATGATGGAAATCAGACAATGGCAGGTCAGAAACAAGCTGTCACTACACTTGGAAATAATACAAAAAAAAGAACATCACAAGATTAACAAAAACCAGTGCCCATGCCACACTCAGTTAAAGGGATCACCCCTGGCACTCAGCCTATTTGTTTGGTAAATTCATTTTGATATTTCCATATACCAAGAGCTGATCAGTACTGGGGTGACACTAACACAACGTATAATTGGCATTGAATACCTTTGTTACATTTAGATTTGACTATCTTGTTGTTCTCCTTACCATCTTTACATCCTTCAGCTGCCATATCATTAAACTCTTGCAAGTATTGCTGCTGGTATTCTAACTTATCTTCAGTTTTGTTCACCCACCCTCCCTTGTCGCTCTGATTTACAATGCTTCCAAAGCTGTCTACTCTTTGTTCTTTACATAAGCCTTTTATTTTCAAAACTCTCCAACAATCCACCAGCCTTTCTACATTCCTCCTGTTCTAGACTTTTGTGCAACTCATGTCTCCTTTTGGTTCAGGTGCCTAACTCCCTAGGTTTTAGATGTTGCTGTAATTCCATTCCTAAATCTCTCCCTCTCTCTCCATCTTGCTGCTCCTTTTTATACTCTCCTTAAAACCTATTCATCAGCCCAAATGTTTGGTGTCTTGATCTAATATGAGGAAAGAAGAGGCATATGTTTAAATATATTGCATTTGTTGATAGTTGCTGTTTTCTTTGTGAAGCTAGTTGCAAGATTTCAACATAGTGCAGACACATTGATAGATGAAAATATTCAGCAGGCCAGGCAACAATTGTGAAGAGAAACAAAGACATTTCAGATTGTCATCAATCAGAAATATAGCGAAATCAAGATTCTTCACCCCTGATCTCGACTATAGTTCTTCTCCCTTGTTCATCCTGTACCTCCTCCTTTCCATTTGCTTAAGGAAATTTGCTTAAATCCATACTTCTCTTCAGTTTGGATAAAAATGTTATCTACAGGAAATGCCAGCTGTTTCTCTTCACAGATACTGCTGTGTTCAGGCATTTTTTTTTGTGCGTGGTACAGATTTCAGCATAGAGTCATAGAGATGTATAGCATGGAAACAAACCTTTCATTCCAAGTCGTTCATGCTGACCAGCTATCCTAAATTAACTTAGTCCTATTTGCAAGCATCTGGCCCATATTCTTTTTAACGATGTTCATTTTATCTCAGAAAAAGAAAAAGAAACAGGGATATGCATTATCGCATTGAAGAATTCACAGATCTTCTTTACAATTGATTTTTAAATACGAACTTTATATTCTTTACTTATTTTTATGTCTGGCCGAATTTAAATTTACTAGGTCACCACGTTAAAGCATGTTTCCAATACAGGGTCATGCTTCAAATGATCCAAGGTGGGATGGAGTCTGATGTCTTTATACCTTTAGGTCAGATGCTATGATACAATGACAATAATGTAAACATTTCCCACCATTGTATACTGACACGGGATTGTGAGGTATAACAAAACAGATGGTAGAAAATATGTAGGAGGAGACAGGTAATGGTGAATATCAGCTAGAAACTCCATGCAGCTTGAATACACTAGTCCACATTATCTGTGGGAATTTAGGGGCACAAACTTTTGGTAGATAACAAAAAACGTAGATGTCACCACAATATAAATTTCCAATTCAAAACGAAAGACTGATCAGCTCTGATGCCTTATTTGAAATAAATAAGGTCAGGTTTAGAGCTGGCCTTACATGCACGAGGACTCACACATAGTGAATCCATGGATTGTAGTGATTGGAACCATGTGAACTGTCTAGGCTATGAACTCCTTGATTGGGGTTGTTAACTTGGGCCAATCAGGAAGCTTTGGCTGACCAACATAAACAGAAGATGGCACGGTGGCACAGTGGCTAGCACTGCTGCCTCACAGCACCAGAGACCCAGGTTCAATACCTGCCTCAGGTGACTCCCTGTGTGGAGTTTGCACATTCTCCCCATGTCTATGTGGGTTTCCTCTGGGTGCTCCGGTTTCCTCCCACAATCCCCCAAAAAATGTGCAGGTTAGGTGAATTGGCCATGCTAAATTGCCCGTAGTGTTAGGTGAAGGGGTAAATGTAGGGGAATGGGTCTGGGTGGATTGCGCGTCAGTGTGGTCTTGTTGGGCCGAAGGGCCTGTTTCCACACTGTAAGTAATCTTCTGACACTGATTTTAAAAGAAAAAGATAAACAGAAGATTATAAACCGGAGAGTCAGAGGTTCAGAAAGGAGAAAAAAAGAAAAAAACAAGAAAAAGTACGAGTGTCACAGGTTCTGTTAAAAAAAATAAACAGAAGATTATAAACCGGAGAGTCAGAGGTTCAGAAAGGAAAAAAACAAAAAAAAAGGAAAAAAAATAAACAGAAGATTTAGAACCTCCTCTCTTCAGGGGATTGACTCTGAACTGGCTGGGCATAGCCGGTGTACTGTGCACAGGTAAATCCAGTGTGACTTGGTGATGAGATATCGGCCTCTGTGCAGTTATTTCACAGATAACGAGGAGTACGTGTACCTTTCCTCTGAGCTTCTTACTCCCTCAATTATAATGCTTTCCCATGTTTTCTAAACCTGCACCGGCATGAACAGTTTTGCCAACCACATTCATCTCACTCTTTAGAGTAATAGAGATAACAGCATTGAAACAAACCCTTGCACCATTTTGCCAGCATTTGGCCCACATCTCTCTAAACCCTTCCATTTCATGTACCCATCCAGCCGCCTTTTAAATGTTAGCATTGTACCAGCCTCCACTACTTCCTATGCCAGCTCATTCCATACACGCATCACCCTCTATGTGAAAAGGTTGTCCCTTGGGTCGCTCTTAAATCTTTGCCCTCTCATCGTAAATCTATGCCCTCTAGTTTTAACTCCCATACCCGGAGAAAACGATCTTAGCTATACACCTTATCCATGCCCCTCATGACTTTATGAACCTTTGCAAGGTCACCCCTCAGAACCTGCCACTCCAGGGAAAATAGCCTCTCCCATATGCTCCAAACCCTCCATCCCTGCCAACATCCTTGTAAACCTTTTCTGAACCCTTTGCAAGTTTAACAACATCTTTTCTATAGCAGAGAGACCAGAATTGAACACACTGTTCCAAAAGTGGCCTAACCAATGTCCTATACAGCCGTAAAATGACTTCACAATTCCTATGCTAAATGCACTTACCAATAAAGGCAAGCATACTATTTGCCTTCTTCACTGTCTTATCTACTCACGACTCCACTTTCAGGAAACTATAAACCTGCACTCCAAAGTCTCTTAATTTTAAGGTTCTGAGGAATGTTGCCAAAATAAGTGTATAAGTCCTGCCTGATTTGCCTTTCCAAAATGCAGCACCTCACATTTATCTAAATTAAACTCCATCTGCCACTTCTTGGCCCACCAGCCCATATGATCAAGATCCTGTTTTACCCTGAGGTAATCTTCATTGCTATCCACTAGTCAATAATCAAGAATCAAGAGTAGCTTTATTTATCTGATACAACTGATACAGTAAAAATGTTTTTATAGAAAAATGACACTATACCTCCAATTCTCATGTCATCTGCAAGCTTACTAGCCATAATTTCAATATTCACATCCAAATCATTTATATAAATGTCAAAAAGCAGTGGACCCAGCACCGATTCTTGTGGCACACTGCTGGTCACAGATCTCCAGTCTGAAAAGCAACCCTCCGCCACCACCACCCTCTGTCTCCTACCTTCAAGCCAGTTCTATATCCAAATGGCTAATTCCCCCATATTCCAGGTGATCTAAGCTTGCTAACCAGTCTACCATGCGGTAGCTTGTCAAATGTCTTACTGAAGTCCATATAGATCACATCCACTACTCTATTTTCATCAACCCTCTTTGTCATTTCTTCAAAAAACTCAGTCAAGTTTGTGAGACACAAGTTCCCACGTACAAAGCTAAGTTGAATATCCCTATTCAGTCCTTGCATTTGCACATACATGTAAATCCTGTCCCTCAGAATCTCCTCTAAAGATTTTCCCACCACTGACATCAGGCTCACCAGTCTATAGCTCTGTGGCTTTTCCTCACCACCTCTCTTAAATAGTGGCACCTCGTTCGCCACCCTCCAGTCTTCTCACCTCATCTGTGACTATCGACGATACACATATCTCAGCAAGTGGCCCAGCAATCTCTTCACTAACTTCCATAAAGTTCTTGGGTATACCTGATCAGGTACTAGGGATTTATCCATTTTTATGCATTACAAGATGCACAAAACCTCCTCCTCTATAATATGGACACTTTTTGAGATGTCACAATTTATTCCCTCAAGTTCCCTAGCTTTCACATCCTTCTCCACAGGAACCACTGATGCAAAATACTTATTTAGTATCATCTCCTGCAGTTCCACACATAGATGATCTTGCTGATCTTTAAGGGACCCTATTCTGTATCCAGTTACCATTTTGTCCTTAATGAATTTGTAGAATCATTTTGGATTCTTCTTAACCTTATTTGCCAAAGTTATCTCTTGTCCCCTTTATTGCATTCCTGATTTCCCAATTAAGTATACTCTTACTGCTCTTCTCCTCCTCTTGGGATTGACTTGGTCCCTGCTGTCTATACACAACCTATGCTTCCTTCTTTTTCTTGACCTGAACATAAATTTCTCTAGTCATCCAGCATTCCCTACACCTATCAGCCTTATCCTTCACCCTAACAGTAACATATTGTCTCTGGAATCTCATTATCTCATTTTTGAACTTCCAATTTTCCAGCCATCCCTTCCCCAATCAACTTTTGAAAGTGCTTTCCTAATACTGTCAAAATTGGCCTTCCTCCAACTTAGAACGTTAACTTTTAGATTAGGTCTATCCTTCTCCACCATTATTTTAAAACTGATAGAATTTGATCACTAGCCCTAAAGTGCTCCCCCACTGACACCTCAGCCACTTGTCCTACCTTATTTCTCAAGAAAAGGCCAAGCTTTGCTCCTTCTCTAGTAGGTACATGCCCATATTAAATAAAAACATTTTCTTGTACACACTTAAATTCCTCTCCATCCAAACCCTTAACAGTACAGCAGCCCCAATCTATGTTTGCAAAGTTAAAATCCCCTAGCGTTACCACCTTAATATTCTTACAGATAACGGAAATCTCCTCATAAATTTGCTTCTGAACTTCCCATTGATTGTTGAGTGGTCTATAATATACTCCCTTACTTTCATTCCGGGAGAAAAGATCCCACATTAGGATGGAAAGATCCAAAATAGGTGGTGAAATCTACCTGCTCATTTCCTGTGAGGAGACGATCCTCACCAGAGTGGGATAGGGCCATGATGGTTCATGTGGTGTTACTAAGATATCCATCCCCTGGCAGCTAAGTAAGATTCATTATCAAATTATGTACTGTTTTTCCATTACAGCATGTATTCCTCATATGCCTAAACCGCCACCGTTATTTTATTACTCATGTTGTCTCTCTTATCTGCAAGTATTCGTGGCAACTTCATGATCACTGGCCTGAAGCGGACAACCCTTCCAGCCATCAACTCTGCCCCTACCTTTGAGGAAGAACCACAGATCCCTCAGGGGATGCAACTGACAAGTTGTTTTAGGTACACTTCACCAGCTCAGATATGGGCACCTCCTCAAGTATGTTACTAATATAAAGTCAGAAGCACATTCTGGTGAGAACATCGTTGCCACGTCTGCTCGACTGGTCAAAGGAAAAATGCCCCAGGCCACTGGCAATGAGAGGAGTGACCAGTTCTGCCTTACCAATAGCTATGCTTTCCATAGAACCAATACTAACATAAAACTCTATCAATATTGAGGAAGAGAGAGCAGATGTTGTGAGGACTTCCATCAATTTGTCATCACAATTTTTATTAAATAGCATGACCCTTATAGAAAGACCAAACTATTCGCCTTCATCTGCAGTTCAGATTATCGAAGTAATACTGAATCTTAGTAACAACAAAATAATCATGCTCAGTGATGGGTGACTTCACACAACTGAGTTCCATTGAACAAAGTTCATAAAAATGTCCTTTCTGTGTTGTTTTGGCCTAAGTTGCTACACTCGAGGATGCTTTAATTGCTGTTCGGTCTGAAGAAAATCTGTAGTGCTCTGTCTCTCACAGATCCCCATCACCCTTCCCATAAACTCAGTGCTCCCTCCAGTTGTCCGGAGCACAAATTCTGTAGATCAAGCAGCACCCTCTGGCTGAACAGTACTGGCCCAAAGCCATTGACATATCCTGCATGGAAACCTGATGTGGAGAGGTCATTGTATAGTTTTCGGTGGCCCAAATAGAAGATTGCAAATTGTCTGGTCATCATGAAGTGATGGTCTGACTCCGTCTCTGGACAGAATATGACACTGCCACCTGTCTCTCATCTGTTCAGCATTCCATGGGGGACAGGTGACTGTGGCTCTCCTGCATCTTAACTGAATCAATAGACAATATTGGCACAGTGGCACAGTGGTTAGCATTGCTGCCTCGCAGCGCCAGAGACCCGGGTTCAATTCCCGACTCAGGCGACTGACTGTGTGGAGTTTGCACGTTCTCCCCGTGTCTGCGTGGGTTTCCTCCGGGTGCTCCGGTTTCCTCCCACAGTCCAAAGATGTGCAGGGTCAGGTGAATTGGCCATGCTAAATTGCCCGTAGTGTTAGGTAATGGGTAAATGTAGGGGTATGGGTGGGTTTCGCTTCGGCGGGGCGGTGTGGACTTGTTGGGCCGAAGGGCCTGTTTCCACACTGTAATCTAATCTAATCTAAAAAAAAACAATAGACAATAGACAATAGACAATAGGTGCAGAGTAGGCCATTCAGCCCTTCGAGCCTGCACCGCCATTCAATATAATCATGGCTGATCATTCCTAATCAGTATCCTGTTCCTGCCTTATCTCCATAACCCTTGATTCCACTATCTTTGAGAGCTCTATCCAACTCCTTCTTAAATGAATCCAGAGAGTGGGCCTCCACTGCCCTCTGGGGCAGAGCATTCCACACAGCCACCACTCTCTGGGTGAAGAAGTTTCTCCTGAGCTCTGTCCTAAAAGGTCTACCCCATATTTTTAAGCTGTGTCCGCTGGTTCGGCACTCACCCATCAGTGGAAATATGTTTCCTACTGCCAGAGTGTCCAATCCTTTCATAATCTTATACGTCTCAATCAGATCCCCTCTCAATCTTCGAAACTCAAGGGTATACAAGCCCAGTCGCTTCAGTCTTTCAGTGTAAGGTAATCCTGCCATTCCAGGAATTGACCTCGTGAACCTACGCTGCACTCCCTCAATAGCCAGAATGTCTTTTCTCAAATTTAGAGACCAGAACTGCACACAGTACTCCAGGTGTGGTCTCACCAGGGCCCTGTACAGCTGCAGAAGCACCTCTTTGATTCTATACTCAATTCCTCTTGTTATGAAGGCCAGCATGCTATTAACCTTCTTCACTACCTGCTGTACCTGCATGCTTGCCTTCATTGACTGGTGTACAAGAACACCCAGATCTCTCTGTACTGCCCCTTTACATAAATTGATTCCATTGAAGTAGTAGTCTGCCTTCCTGTTCTTGCTACCAAAGTGGATAACCATACATTTATCCACATTAAACTGCATCTGCCATGCATCTGCCCACTCACCTAACTTGTCCAGGTCACCCGGTAATCTCCTAACATCCTCATCACTTTTCACCCTGCCACCCAGCTTTGTATCATCAGCAAATTTGCTAATGTTATTGCTGATACCATCTTCTATATCATTAACATATATTGTAAAAAGCTGTGGTCCCAGCACGGATCCCTGCGGTACCTCACTGGTCACTGCCTGCCATTCCGAAATGGAGCCGTTTATCACTACCCTTTGTTTCATATTAGCCAACCAATTTTCAATCCAATCTAGTACTTTGCCCCCAATACCATGCACCCTAATTTTACTCACTAACCTCCTGTGTGGGACTTTATCAAAAGCTTTCTGAAAGTCCAGGTACACTACATCTACTGGATTTCCCTTGTCCAACTTCATAGTTACATCCTCAAAAAATTCAAGAAGATTAGTCAAGCATGATTTCCCCTTCATAAATCCATGCTGACTCTGTCCTATCCTGTTACTACTATCCAGATGTGCAGTAATTTCATCCTTTATAATAGACTCCAACATCTTTCCCACCACTGAAGTCAGACTAACTGGTCTATAATTTCCTGCTTTCTCTCGCCCACCTTTCTTAAAAAGTGGTATAACATTAGCCACCGTCCAATCATTTGGGCATCTACAGCTAGAAGGTCTGCAGTAGGGTTAGATCCACATCAGCTGGAGACTGATGCTGGCATGTGTTCAACATTCATCCATGTAGTATCCTCCAGCACAGTTATATCCCTCCTATAGTGTAGATTCCAGAACTGCAGTTTTGAAAGAGATGGTTATGGAGAAAATGGATCTAATGGTGGTCACCTTTCAAAATGCTATGAATTCTGCAATACTGTTTGCAAACATAACCCCAGTTAATATAAAGGAAAATAGAGAGAAAATAGATAACCATAGAGTTTTAAGCCTAGTTGTGACAATATTAGCATTTATTACAAATTATGTGGCTACTGGATATTTAGAAAATGAAATCTGGTGAGGCAGATTGAACATGGCGCTATTAAGGAAAAATTACATTTGACAAACATGATAGAGTTTTTTTGAAGAGGTTACTTCTGGATTCACTAAGGAGGATCTAATGTGTGGAACATATTTGAATTT
Organism: Chiloscyllium plagiosum; assembly: GCF_037043375.1. Classification (NCBI taxonomy): domain Eukaryota; kingdom Metazoa; phylum Chordata; class Chondrichthyes; order Orectolobiformes; family Hemiscylliidae; genus Chiloscyllium; species Chiloscyllium plagiosum. The sequence goes on along the minus strand of NW_028270142.1, from coordinate 120,454,227 downwards.
TCAGAATTTTGAATTTCTGATGAAGTCTTACTCAGGCAGTTGTTGAAAGAAATTAAAGTCCATGGAATTGTGGACAATATGGGGGTGGATTGAGGATTGGTAACAAACAGAAAGAAGACAACAGGAATAAATTAGATATTTTCAGGTTGGCAGGCTGTAACCATGGGGTACAACAATGATCAGTCTTTGGGCCCCAACTGTTCACAATCCCACATCAACAGTTTGTTGTATGGGGTGGTGGGGGTGGGGTGGAGCTATTCAACTTTTTCCAATTTTGCAGATGATGTAAAACTTGGAGGGATTGTAAGTTGTGAGGAAGGTGGCAACAGACTTCATGGAGGATTTAGGCTGGATGAGTTAGTGGGCAAGAACATGGCAAATGAAATGTAACATGAATAATTATGAGGTTTTCCACTTTGGTCGAAGGAACAAAGATGCAGAGAATTTCTTACACGGTGAGATATTGGAAACCATCTCTCCCTGTCCACATTCATGATTCTTCTAATAACTCATAACACCTTAACAATTTTACGTTTCTTCGCTCAAACTGCCTTCTCTTCACTACAGACATCCAATCTCTTTACACTTCATACAGTTCAGTCCACCTCCCCCTTCCCCCCCACCACCTCCCCCCCCCCCCCAAACAAATCAAAACGGTCTAAAGCCTCTCTACTTCTTCTTTAACAGAGACCTGAGCAATGCTTATCCACCATCGGTCTCCTCTGTCTGGTTGAGTTCATTGTCACTTGGAACAATTTCTCTTTAACTTGCCTCACTTTCTCCAAACACAAAATTGGGTAGAGTTACACATTATTTTAAAGAAAAGCAGAAGAACTTTCCTATTTCCCTGACCAACATTCAACCCTCAATAAGATGCTTAAAGAAAGTCTTGCAACCTATGTTATTGCTGTATTTGTGAGTTTACTGTCCTGGTTGGTGTGTTTCCTATATCACAGAGAAAACAGTTGGACTTCATTGACTATAGGAAACTCTGGAGGGGCTTGACTCTTTGAAAGGTGAGTTAAATTGAAAACATTTCTGGAATATCCTGTTTTTAACTTCTTATGGTCTAAAGATCTGTTGTATAAATAGTGGTCTTCATTCTGTACTTAAGAATCCTTCATTTGATATTTAATAATACAATCTTACCTGAATGAGGCAAATTATTTGCAACTCAGACAACAAGTAAGTGATTTGCTTTGGTCTTCGAAGGGCAAATCGTTAGCATTAAAATGCTGGACAACCACTGAGCCACGTGGCATTAATAATTGCTTTTACTGAAGTACAAGTGCCTGTATGTTTGACCAGAAGCTGTCAACTGACTGGATTTATTATTGTCTGGCAACACTTGTTTTTATCTTAAGACTGCTTAGTTTCAATAATCTTTCCAGCTGATATTGCCATGACCTTGGGATCTATTTAGAATGGTTGGATTAAACTCAGAGAAGCTGCTGCAGCAAGAGTTGAAATGTTAGAGGTGAACAAATGTTTTCATTTTAGCTGTCAGTCTCATCATGTCTGACTCCAACCTCATTGGCAGCAGGTACTCTTATGCAGAACAGCATGTGAGGCATTGATTTACTGTAACTTTCATCTGACCTTTACATGGAAGATGAACTGAGACCAAAATGAAACAATTGGTATTATCTTCATCTCCTTCTGAATGCATACAGCTTTCCTCATCTATCTTTGAGATTGACTGAAGCATTTTCTTCCCCTTATTCTCTTCCAGTTAATTCCACGAGTAAATAAAGGAATTAAAGATAATCCTATTTATTGTAAGTGATAATAATTCTATTTATTAAACAATGAAGCATCAATGTTTTTGAATTTTAGTTAATTCTTATTGTCTGGGTTTTTGTTTTATAAATACTAGTTAAGATTTTTTTTTCATTTTATGTAGTTTACACTAAATTACCATGAATTGTGAAAGAATATAATGTGGTCAATGGTGCACTAATGGGATCTCAAATCTGTATTGTTATACGTAGTTCAAATATTCACAAGCATTTTCCTTAATGTGATCTCCAGGGATGCAGCAGACACTTCAACTGACCTGTGATGCACTGTTTTTAATTATTCAACGCAGCAGGTTTGCTCGTACTTAGACAGTTATATAAAATATCCAGCACAGAAACAAGCTATTTGGTCAATTGATGGTCGTTAGATTCCATGCAAGTCTCTTTCCACCCCTTCTCATCTATCCCTTCCCAATATTTCTTCTATTTCTTTCTTCCTTGCCTTCCAGCTTCCTCTTAAAGGCACCCAATGTGATGCTGAGTTTCATTTTGTACAATTTATTTTATGTTAAAAAATGTATGTCCTTTTTGTCTTAACATTAATTGTCTTCTATTTATGATCTCCAGCTTTGGGGTCCCTCCAATTGAGTCCTTCCAATCAATAAGTAGTTGGTATGGAGAGTTTAGTCAGTTGGAGCAATACAGTGACTCCCTTCTCCACTAGAGATAATGTCCAATCTCTGCCAGTGGGTCATTGAATGCTGATTTGCTCTTTCTTTGTTGATCTCAGATTTGTTGTCATCTACCTGTAAGCATGACAATCAGCCCTACTGAGAGCAGGCCTGGGAAGAGAAGATTCAGCCAGAAAGCCCATTTTTAATCCACTAGTGTCCTTGCTTAACAATCTATGAAAGTTGATAAACCTCAATTATGTCATCTGTCCAATATGTATTGCTAAAAGCCATTTCTTAAGTGTAGGACCTAGTGGAAAGTAGCAGAATGAGACTAACGTGACAACTTTGGGCCATTGGCAGCTGAATAGTGTCTGGCCTATCCTTGCAGTCTCTCCCAAATCTAAAAATCCCGGCAGCAGAATGAAGACTCACATCCAAACAATAGGCATCTGGGCCAGCTTTTGAGGGGTCATAACATTATGAATCTGCATAAAGGACCAACTTTAGGGGATGTGGGAAAATCAGTATAGATTTTATAAAATATACCTGTTTAAATACATATGAAAGACTTTCAAATCACTGCATTGGATCTGCCAAAAAATATAGACAGAATCCATTTTTCATCTCACTGATTTCAACCAAATGTTTGACACCAGTGTCACCCGCTGAATGTCTCTCTGCTATATATTGGCCACTCAGACAAGCTTCTTTTTGATCTTTTATTCTGTGCACTGATTCACATTGTGCCAGCTTGCTTGGCAACAGAAAGCGATATCTGCAAACTGCCTGTCACTTTCCAGTCTCAGGAGAGCCAGCTTATTTGTTCCTTAAATTGTTGTCAGAGAAATGAATTATTGTGAGTAAATCAGATAGATATCTCCATACATAATTATAGCAGGTTCTGAATCATCTATGATCTTTGCAATCTTCAAAAGTTCAAATAGTTTAGTTCCCATAAAGGGTTTTGAAGTGAAGATCAGTCTGTTTTAGCTCTTTAAAAGAACTGTCATTTGAAAAGATAGTGGCAAAATCCCAGTTATAATGTATGGCTTCAGGATGTGTAAGAAATATTCAGTAGGCAGTGTGCAACAGATCTGCTTATTGCATTGAGTATGTGTGTTGTTGTTTCTGCTTTATGTTAATACACCTACTTAGTGTAATTAGGGTGTAAATTGCCCTGAATCAGTTTCAAGCTATCATTAAGTTTTACATCGATGAAATAAACTATAAAAACTCCAATTTTGCAGGACAGCTGTCGAGTCAGGGATTAATGATGTGGAGGTGCCAGTGTTGGACTGGGGTGGACAAAGTCAGAAATCACATGACACCAGGTTATAGTCGACCAGGTCTATTTGAAATCACAAGCTTTCAGAGAGCAGCGGTTCGTCAGGTGAAGTGAGAGGGAAGCACACAGACACAGAATTTATGGGCTAAGAGATCAAGGGCAGGGAGACCAAAAGATCATACAAATGGTGTGAGTGGTGTGTCAAATAATAATATGTCTGCAGGTGACTAAGGGTGTTAGATAGTGTGAGCAAAGTGTCAATAGCTGAATAACAACTGAGGGGAATGACCTATAATCTGATTTAATGAGGCAGCGAGATAATTACAAAAAATTAAAAATAAGGTGGTGCTGGAGATAAACTAAATGAATGGAATAATGTGGAACACAATCAGAAGCCGCTGGAAAAGCCCAGCAGGTCAGGCAGTATCTGTGAAGAGAAACCAGAGGAAGGGTCAGCAGACCTGAAACGTTCACTCTGATTTTTCTTCACAGATGCTGCCAGACCTGCTGAACTCCCCCACTCCGCCCCCACCCACCCCCCAATCGAGCAACTCCTGCCCCTGCTCCTGAGTTACAGCATCCGCAGTTCTTTCAGTTTTTATTTGACTGGAATAGCATGACAGGTAAAAGAGTTGCATGCCGAGGGTCTAACAAAAGTAATAGGTAACCCAAAACTGTTCAAGCTAATTAAGGTAGAGAGATCATAACAATTTGTCATGGTAATGATGTTAAAACAGGGCAGTAAGGAAGATTTTACAGATTCAGAATATTGTGGTGGGTAACATGTAGAGCAACATGACCCAATATTACGGTTGAAGCCATCTTTATGGGTGCGGAACATGGCTATCAGTTTCCACTTGGTGACTCAGTGTTATTGTGCAACTCAAAGGTCACCTTGGAGGTCGCTTACCCGAAGATCGGAGGTTGAATGTCCTTGACAGCTGACGTGTTCCCCAACTGGGAGGGAACAGTCCTGTCTGGTATTGTTGCGCAGTTTCCACCCATCCGTTGTCATAGCGTCTGCATGATCTCGCTAATGTACCAATGTTACCATCCTTGCCTGCAGCATATGAGGTAGACAACACTGGCCGAGTCACACGAGTATCTACCACGTACATGGTGGGTGGTGTTCCCATGTGTGACGGTAGTATCTACATCAACAATCTGAGATGTCTTGCAGTGGTTGCCATGGCAGAGTTGTGTGGTCTTGTGGTTGATGTTGTCCTGAAAGCTGGGTAGTTTGCTGTGAATAATGGTCTGTTTAAAGTTTGACGGTTGTTGGAAGGCAAGAAGTAAAGGCGTAAGGATGATCTTGTCCAGATGCTCGTTATCAGCAATGACATGTTGAAGAACATGGTGTTGTCTCTCTGCTCCAAGGGAATATTGGACGATGAAGGGTTCATGTCCTGTGTCTGTCTTCTGGGGAGATTGTCGTGGTTTTTTGCTGTGGCACATTGGAACTGGCAATTGATGAGTTGAGCACTGTATCCCATCCAGTCAAATAAAAACTGAAAGAACTGCAGATGCTATAAATCAGGGGCAAGAGCAGGGGTTGCTCATGGGGTGAAGGGTCAACAGTCTGACGGCATCTGTGAAGAAAGATCAGTGTTAAGGTTTTGGGTCCAGTGACCCTTCTTCTGATTTCTCTTCACAGATGCAACTGGCCCTGCTTGTGGGCTTTTCCAGCAGCTTCTGATTGTGTTCCATGTTATTCTAGTCATTTGGTTAGTCTACAACACCACCTTATTTTTAATTTTTTGTAATTATCTCGCTGCCGCATTTAATCAGATTATAGGTCATCCCCTCTGTTGTTTTTCAGCTTTTGACACTTTACTCACACCATTTGTATGATCTTTTGATCTCTCTCTGCCCATAAATTCTGTGTTCTGAGTACCTGCCCGTCACATCTCCTGATCAAGGGGCTACGTTCTGAAACCTTGTGATTTCAAATAAACCTATAACCAGGAATTAATGATAAATCATAACGGTAAATAAAGATGAAAGTAAGAAGTGACAGATACAAATGGATAAGAATCTCTAAATGAAAAACTGAAGTCGAAAACAAATCGCGCACCAACGTTAAAATCTGTAATTCAATAGAAACAAAGAGGAATACAGTTTTATACGATGTCTCCTATTACCTCAAGAAATACAAAGTAACCAGGCAGGTATTTTTGAAGTGTAGACACTTTAATCTGGGAAACACAGCAGCTAATTTACACTCTGCAAGGCCCCACAGAGAACAATATGATAACAATCAGATAATCTGTTTCAGTTATGTTGTTTCTGGATAAATATTGACACCTTGGTGTCTCACGAGATTGCTTTACAATAGCCACAGTGATTGTAAAACAATCGGGTGAAGTTTGTAGTCAATGCCTTTGCCAATTGATTTACAATAGTTTAATTTATTGTGGATCCACGAGGGCACTCTCAGCTCAGAATTAGGACAATTTTAGGAGTGCAAGTCCAATTCTTGAGTTTAAAGTCTCAGTGCACCCCTCCCCCTGCCCCACATTGTTGGAAGTACCACCTTGTGGAGAAAGTGCTGAGCAAAGGCCCTACCTTTCCATTGTGGTAGACCTAAAGGACGCTATGAGGCTATTTTGAATGGAAATTTTACTGGCCAAGAGTTATTCTGAGACCTCAGAACCAATAAAGATGATCTGATTGTTATCACATTGCTCTAGTAAGAACACTTGTTGCTGACTTTGAAGAAAACTGCTTGCAAGTACCAAGTGATCACTGGGATGCAGGATTATTCTTTGCCAATAGCAGTTTGAATCTGTCACTAAGTCAAGGGGATCTCTAGATGTCTGGCAGCAGTGTTGTCAGCAAACAAGGTAAGTTGCCTCAAACACCAAAACAGTTTTATGGACAGAAAGCCAGGATATTAAAGGTAATGAATATCTTTCAAAACTAACAACTTCTAGAGAGCAAAATAATAATTATTATTATTTGCTTAAGGGAAAAGGTAAAATACAGAATCAACTCCATTAGAAATAAAAGCAGGGAATATTTAGTCATTTGGCCTGTAGTGCCATTCAGTAAGATCATCTTCCACTTCCACATTCCCACATTATCCCCACATTTTTTATTTCCCTTAAACCTCAAATACAGATGGACGTCTTCTTAGGAGGTGCCCAACAATAACTTTAATTTGTTTTGGAGCAGGAAATTCCAAATAATAACTATTCTCTGCACAAAAGCATTTCTCTTCATCTCAGTTCTCAATGGTCAACCTGTTATTCTGAGACTATGACCTATGTTCTTGATTTCCCAGCCAGTGAAAAGCATTTTGCCTGTCAAGCTCCTTGAGAATTTTCCATGTTTCAATTAAACCATCACTCACTCTTCTAAAATCCAGGTAATATGGAACCTAGATTACACAGTCTCCCCTCACTCAACATTCCTCACATGCCACAAACCAGTCCAATGAAACTTTATTGCACTCCTTTGAGGACAAATGTTTCATTCCTTAGGTAAAGAGACCAAAATTACTTTCAGTGTTCCAACTTTGGCCTCACCAATGCCCTATATAATTGTATTAGACATCTTTACTCGTATGCTCCAATTACTTTGTAATAAAAGCTAACATATCATGTTCCTTGCTAATTGCTTGCTGGATCTGAATATTAACTTCTGTGGTTTATGTACAAGGACACCAAGTCCTTCTGAAATGAAATATTTCTCAGTCTCCCCACTTCGCAAACTTAAAAAAAAATCTTATTTGCAAAGTGGATAACTCACGATTTCCCACATTATGTTCCATTTGTCATACTCTTGTCCACTCACTAAACCCTCTAATATTCCTTTGCAGCCTCTTTGCATTATCTTCACCCCTTACTTCCCTACCTAACTTAGTATCATCAGCAAATTCAGATGTATTACACTTAGCTCCTTTATCTAAAACATTAAAATAGAATGCAAATTGCAGAGGCTGAAACACTAATTGGCTTTATGAAAAGAGACAGAGCACAGTGGTGGAGGGTTGTTTTTTGGACTGGAAGTCTGTAAACAGCACTGCGTCCACATATGTTTGTCATTTATATAAATAATTTGGATGACAATGTAGGGGGCATGGTTAGCAGTTTGCAGATTACACCAAGATTGGTTGTATAGTGGACTGTGAATGAAAACATTACAAAGAGGTCTTGACCAAGTGGGTCCATGGGCTGGAGAGTGGCATTGGGAGTTTAATTTGGACGAATGTTAGGTATTCCATTTTGATAAAACAAACAAGGACAGGACTAATACAAGTAATGGTAGGGCCTTGGATAGTACGTAGAACAGAGAGATCTAGGGTTTCAGCTACATAATTCTTTGAAATTTGTGTCACGAGTAGACAAGATTGTTAAGAACGCACTTAGCATGCTTGCCTTACTTGCCCACTCCTTTGAGTATAGGAGCTGGGATGTCATGTTGAGATTGTACAGGATGTTGGTGAGCTCTCATCTGGAGTACTGTGTCCAGTTCTGGTCACCCTGTTACAGGAAGAATATTATTAAAGTGGAGAGGGTTCAAAAAAGATTTACTAGGATGTTGACAGGAATGGAAGGTTTGAGATATAAAATAGATTGGAAAGGCTGGGATTTTTTTTTCACTGGACTATAGGAGGTTGAGGGGTGACCTTATTGAGGTTTATAAAATCATGGTGGGCATAAGATTAGGTGAATGATGAGAGTTTTTTCCTTAGGGTGAAGGTTTTCAAAACTTGGGGGCATATTTTTAAAGTAAGAGGAGAAAGATTTGAAAAGGACATGAACTGTCAGAGAAAGTGGTGGATGCAGGTACAATTACAACATTTAAAAGACATTTGGATAGGTTCATGAGTAGGAAAGGTTTGAAGGGATATGGGCCAAACAAAGGCAGGTGGGACTAGTTTAGTTTGGGAGCATGGTTGGCACGGATTGTTTGGACCGAAGGGTCTGATTCCATGCTGTATAACTCTATTATTCTATGACAATATGTGATTTCAGCTGTCCCTAGAAACCACACTAGTTGGAGCAAAAAATCTGATATTTTCTCTTTATTCCTAGTCTATATTTTCCATCAATTCAACTATCCTTAATATTAACATATTACCTTCAAGTCTATGATTCAAATTCTTATGTAAAATATCTTTTGTAATACCTTACTGAATGTAGTTTTAAGTCCAAATATATTTTTAAGACTTTATTTTTAACTTCCTGTCCCTGAGTGGCATTGATGATGTCTGGGGTGAATACCAGTGAGGACTCAGACTCCCAGCTTCAGCGTGGTCTCGAACCACAGGCCTCAGCGTGCACTTACACTCCTGGCCTCAATATGGATTCAGACTCCTGGCCTCAGAGTGGACTCAGACACCTGACATCAGCATGGACTCAGACTCTCAGCCACAGAGTGGTCTCAAACCCCGGCCTCTGTGTGCACTCAGACTCCCGGACTCAGTATGGTCTTCAATTCCTGGCCTCAGCGTAGACTCAGACTCCAGCCTCAGTGTGGACTTGAACTCCCAGACTCAGCGTGGACTCAGAAACCCGGCCTCAGTGTGGACTTGAACTCCCGGCCTCAGCGTGGACTCAGAAACCCAGCCTCAGCGTGGACTCAGAAACCCGGCCTCAGCGTGGACTCAGAAACCCGGCCTCAGCGTGGACTCAGTATCCCGGCCTCAGCGTGGACTCAGTATCCCGGCCTCAGCGTGGACTCAGTATCCCGGCCTCAGCGTGGACTCAGTATCCCGGCCTCAGCGTGGACTCAGTATCCCGGCCTCAGCGTGGACTCAGACCCCTGGCCTCAGCGTGGACTTAGACTCTCAGCCGCAGAGTGGTCTAAAACCCCGGCCTCTGTGTGGACTCAGACTCCCGGACTCAGTATGGTCTAATTCCTGGCCTCAGCGTAGACTTAGACTCCAGCCTCTCTGTAGACCCAGACTCCTGGCCTCTGTGTGGACCTGAACTCCCAGACTCAGCTTGGACTCAAACCCCCAGACTCAGTGTGGACTCAAACTCCCGGTCTCAGCGTGTACTTAGACGCCCCGACCTCAGCATGGACTCAGAATCCTGGCCTCAGTGTGGACTCCGCCCTCGGCCTCAGCATGGACTTATATTCCTGGCCTCAGGTTGGACTCAGAATCCCGAACTCAGCATGGACTCAGACTCTCGGCTGCAGAATGGTCTTAAACACACGGTCTCAGCGTGGACTCAGACCCCTGGTCTCAACATGGACTCAGACTCTCAGCCTCAGTGTGGACTCAGACTCTTGGCCGCAGAGTGGTCTCGAACCACTAGACTCTGTGAGGACTCAGACTCCTGGACTCGAGATGGACTCAGACCTCGATCTCAGCATGGACTCATATTCTCGGCCTCAACGTGATCTTGAATCTTCGGCCTCAGTATGGATTCAGACCCCCAGCTTCAACATGGACTCAGACTCTCAGTATCAGTGTTGACTCATACCCCTGGCCTCAGTGTGGTCTCCAAGCCCCAGCCTTAGCGTAGACTCAGAATCCTGGTCTCAGTTTGGACTCAGACTCCCGGCCTCTGTGTGGACTCAGACCTTGGCCTCAGTTTGGACTCAGACTCCCAGCCTCAATGTAGCCTCAGATTCCTGGCCTCAGCATGGTCTCCAAACTCCAGCCTCAGCGTAGACTCAGACTCCCAGCCTCAGCTTTGACTCGAATTCTGGCCTCTATGTGGTCTTGAACTCCCTGCTCTCCAGGCCATGACTCTCAGTGAAGCCCAGCATCTTATTTCTCTAATTTTTTGCTGAACATGTTTTTTTTTCCCTAAGAATCCATACTTCAGCATCTGGGTTCCTTGGTATCCAAGATGGTGCCATACGTGGTGACTTATAAACCTTTCACTGTACTCATGTGAGTACATGTGACAATAAAGCTAATTCTTGTAATTCTTATTCTTGTTATTGACAATATGTTCTGGATTTCTAGAACATATCGTTCTGCGTAGGTGCAAACTTCTGAATTTGCTACATAATTCAGTGGGGTTGTACTGACCAAGTCCAACAGTTTTGCAGTTGAGACCACCAAAGATTTCAGTCCACTTCTTCTGAACTCTACAAATTTGCACAACAGAAGGATAGCATCGACTTGCTATACCTTCGCCAGATCAATCGAAAATCAATTTCAATTTCCCCCAGTCTGTGGTCTTTGAAATATTTATTTTGTTATTTCCATTGGAAACAGCAATGACATCTTAGGGATGCCAAACAAATGCCAAAATCCAAAATAGAATAATTTTTGCATATGGTAAAGAAACAAAACAACATAATTTAATATTTTAAACCAAATGACTTCTGATGATGAGTCATCAGCTGAAATGTTAACTTGAAAGAGTGGAGCTTTGTGTTTCATAATTAAGAATAGAAGATGCATAACGTGCACAACAGGGATGTAGGAAGAGAAAGAAACCAAAGTAAGTAAATTATCTAGGTTAGAACAACCATACTGTTTCAACAGACTATAAGTTACTTTTGGAAAAGGCTTGGAGTGAATAAAAATTCCAAGGGTGAACAATTTATTGAAAGAAAAACAAAACTGCCACTTGATGGTCTTTGTGTGATGTTACTATTGGAATAATTGCTGAGAGTGAGGAACTTCGTGAGATTCTGAAGCCAGAGGGAAAAGAATAAACTAGTTCCTGACTTGCACACAGTTCTATACATAGAGATAGATTCAGCGAGTTTCTAAAGGAGGAACCTTGAAATGTTATCTTCAAGGATAATCTGCTGAGCATCTGTTTCTTCATCCAATTAGACTGTCAGATCGAAACACACACGGTCAATGTGGAACAATGATAGAAATTTGTTTCTTAAAGTCTTTGATACACTGTGAAGAGCAGATAGGAATGATGGCAAGGAATCAATGTGATGTTCTGATTGCATTTTTTTACTCAATGGTTTATGAGCAGTCTGCATAAATTGCTTCGAACATTGAGTACAACATATTTGAACGAGAAGGTCCACTTGATCGCATGATAGATTGGAAGATTAATATTTCTGTATGTATGGAAAGAAATTACCATTGATTTGATTTTATTGATGTTTTTCTTGGATAATAACCTCTTTGCCTTCACAATATCTTCCTGTGCTGCTGCCACATTGACAACTGGGTGTGAGAATGAGTTTTGTCTTAGATGAATGACTCTTCAGTTATCCATTCCTTTCTCACAACAATTGACATGTGTTATGGACAAGAAGGGTGGGAGAATTGAATTACTTTTCAGATCTTCATCTTCTGTACATAACAAAGGAGAATTTTCAAATGTTGTTTTATTTATTTTCCTTTTCAAAATAGGCTATAGGAGATTTCAACCAAACTCTTTGTAAATTCCATTTTGCAACTGATCCTCAACAAACAATTTTTTACAATGAAATACAGGTGGTCGGTTTACTCAAGCTTTCTATATTTTCCAAAATGCACACAATAAAGAAGAGAAAAAAAGGAAAGTCAGTTGCAATTATGAATGACATTTTGAAAAATGATATGGGAATCTCTTACTTCACATGAATCAGAGTCCAGTAAGTCCATATCCAATGAAGTTTCTTGCAGTTCACTGCTCCCACTGAATTCCTTTAAGTTAGATCATAAATTCATGTAGATGCAGTTGAAGACAAAGCAACATGATAGTAAGATCAAAGAATTGCAATTGGTGGAAATCTGAAACACAAACAGAAAGCGCTGAAGAAAGTCAGCAGGTCTGGCAGCATCTAGACAGAGAGAGAGAGAGAGAGAAAGACAAAGACGAAGACAAAGAGAGAGAAGCAGAGTTAATGTTTCCAGTCCACAGATCCTTTGTCAGTTCTGAGTTTCTTCAGCACTTTCTGTTCATGTTGCAAAGCAATATGGTCCTTGTAGAACAGGGAATTGGTTCACTTTGAGAGAAAAGTACAGGAGTCCTGTCAGAAATCAGGAATTTCAAAGAGTTTGAGATGAGAGGCAGGATTTTAGCTTAGCCCCCACTTGTCTATGGTTTCAAGTGAAAATGAAGACTGAGGAAAGAATTGAAAGCTATGTAATTAAAACAATTCAAAACCCATAAATTCAGAAGTCACATAACACCAGATTATAGTCCAACAGATGTATTTGAAATCACAAGCTTTTGAAGCGCTGCTTATTTGTCAGGTAAAGTGGAGGGAAGCACAAAGGCACAGATTTTTATGCAGAGAGATAATGGCAAGCTAATTCCCTCAGAATCTCTCTGCATAAAAAAAATGATGTTTGTGTGCTTCCCTCCACTTCACCTGACAAAGGAGCAGCACTCTGAAAGCTTCTGATTTCAAATAAACCTGTTGGACTACAACCTGATGTCATGTGGCTTCTGACTTTTTCCACCCCAGTCTAACAATGGCACCACCAATTCAAAACCGAAAAGTTTCAGTTCCATGCCAAGGGTTTTGAGATGAATCTGTTTTGTTAACAAGATAGCTTTGATGTATTTATTCAACAAACATTTGGAGGTATTGGGCCATCACAGACATAGTGAGCTTCAATAGCCTTGCCTTTGAGCAGAAATAGTATTGTGCCATCTAGTCTGCTATTCCTTTGTGCTGGCTTGACTGGAGTGTCTATACATTATAAGACTGTGAAATTTCAGGAGAGTTATCTTATTCACTGGATGTTTCTGTAAAGCGTTATCTGGTCATCAGAAACCATCCAAAGTCTAGAAAATGGCGATTTAACAAATAAGACAATATGGTCCCTCATTAAAAAAAGTCAGAAGTCACATGACATCAGAATTTAGTCCATCGGGTTTATTTGAAAGCACAAACTTTCAGAGCGTTGCTCCTTCATCAAATGGAGGGAAGCAGACGGGCACAGAGAGATTCCAAGGGAATTATCTTACTGTTGTCACTTTGTATAAAAATTTTGTGCCTGCGTGCTTCTCTCCACTTCACCTGATGAAGGAACAGCGCTCCGAAAGCTTGCAATTTCAAATAAACCTGTTGGACTATAACTTGTTGTCATGTGACTTCTGGCTTTGTCCATCGCAGTCCAACCATCAGCACCTCCACCTCATAAGAAAGATTTTAAGAGCTCTCTTTGTGTTTCTGGGGAATAACACAAGTTTCAATTCAACATATTCCCAAGGTGATAAATCTGGACTTAAAAAGTTACCTAGTGGAGTTGTACATTTCTGTATATATTACATTGACAACATAATGTTCGTCAGAAATTGTCTCTGTGGTTGTGTCAAGTTCCAAACTATATGAGGATGCTTTTTAGCATTGGTTCCTCTTTAAATCTGGAAGCACAAAAGTGGACTTAGGGAAATGTTACACAAAATAATAAATCTTTATTGGGCAGCTGAGAGAGAAAGACTTTTTTTTAACATCGTATTTATATTTCTGACTATACTGTTCTTAGACAATAATTGATTATTTGAAGATAACATCTTCTACTTACATTCCCCTGGCTCTTTTGAAATATATGAAGAAGTTGCTTGAGCAGTTTTGTAACTACATCATAACAGACATAGTCGTAGTGTCATGAAAATATACAGCACGGAAACAGACTCCTCGATCCAACTCGTCCGTACAAACCAGATTTGCCAACCTAACCTAGTCCCATTTGCCAGCACTTGGCTCTAAACCCTTCCTATTCATATACCCATCCAGATATTTATTAAATGCTGTAATTGTACCAGCCTCCATCACTTCCTCTGGCAGCTCATTCCATACATGCAACACCCTCTGCATGATAAAGTTGCCCCTTAGGTTTCTTTTAAGTTTTGCCCCTCTCACCCTCAACCTATGCCCTCTATGGACTCCCCTACCCCAGGGAAAAGACCTTGTCTATTTACCCTATTCATGCCCCTCATGATTTTATAAACGTCTGTAAGGTCACCCCTCAACCTCCGAAGCTCTGGGAAAGCAGCCCCAGTCTATTCAGTCTTTCTCTACAACTCAAATCTTCCAACCCTGGCAACATCCTTGTAAATCGTTTCTGAACCATTCTAGGTATCTAGGTAATGTATTAATTATTCTATTCATATTATATCTTTAAAGCTAATGTATAATGACTTTAAGTTAAATTGTGAAAGAGGAAGAACACATTGGAATCTTGGACTACAATTTGAATGTGGAATTATGGTACAGAATAGCCATGACATAACTGAACTAAAAATTGCAGCAGTTATAGAGAGAAAAGCAGAGTCAATGTTTCAAGTCCAGTGATGTTTCTTCACTGCTGTGTTTCTTCAGCAATTTCTGTTTTTATTTCAAATTTCCAGCATATGCATTCCTTTGTCTGATATTTGTGACATTATTGAATCTGGTTAGTGTTTTTTCTTAAGGTCATTCAAAACTCAGTTGACAGTCTCTTATCTCAAAGCAATTCCCACTCATTCCCCTCTCACCCATGCTCACTGATTTACATTGGTTCTCAATATGCATTGACTTTAAAATTCTCATTCTTTTTTCCAGTTTTCTTATTGCCCTGCCCCTCCTTATCTCTGTAGTTTCTTCTGAGCACATAATCCTCACAGATTCCCACATGTCTCCAATTCTGATCTCTTGAATATTCCCAATATAATTGCTCCATGAAAGATGGGCATGTCTTCAGTTGTGTAGGTTCCAAGCTCTGGAATTCCCTCCTTACATCTCTCTAGCCTTCATTCCTCCTTTAAAAGAAACCTACATTTATTACCAAGTACTTGCTCTTCTGCTCAAATATCTCCTACTTTGATCAGTGTATAGTTTGCTTCTAATGCCCTTGTGAATCTTGTCTTGTGATGATTAATTACTTTAAAGGCACCATATAAATATAAGCTATTGTTTTTGGTTCATTGGAAAAAACTGGGGAACCAAATGATCTACTTCTGTTCCTGTGACTGAAGTCATTGCCCCACAGAAGACTGTCAGATGTTAAAAATGTTTATGGGCCTTTTCCTGCTGGATGCAAGCCCTACCTTTGTAATCTTTCCAGATTTGGTCAACTTACAGACTGTTTCCAGGGACCCAGTCATTGAAAAGATTGTGGGCAAGCACCCAACCAACAGGATCAGTTTCTATAGCTAAGGCTGTAGACAGCTAGCATTCACATTTGTACAAATGAGTGCTGTTGCTGAGGTGGGAGTCTGTGAGGCTATTTAAAGATGGAGCCACCTCTGAAAAAAGCTTCAATCATCAAAACTGAGGGCGAAATGTCATCGACGGGGAGGGACATGTGAAAGGTGATATATTAGTTATTTTCTCAACTACCTCATAGAATCATAGAGTCTTGCAATTCAACTTACCTGAACCAAACAGACATCCCAATCTGATATGGTCCCATTTAGCTCATTTTCCTCTAAATCCTTCCTATTTATATCACCCACCCAGGTGCCTTTAAATGTTGTAATTGTACCAGCCTCCACCATTTTCTCTGGCAGCTCATTCCATACACGCATCACCCTCTGTGTGAAAAAGTTACCCCTCAGGTCCTTTTAAAATCTTTCCTTTCTCACCTTAGAAC
Source organism: Chiloscyllium plagiosum (assembly GCF_037043375.1). Taxonomy (NCBI): domain Eukaryota; kingdom Metazoa; phylum Chordata; class Chondrichthyes; order Orectolobiformes; family Hemiscylliidae; genus Chiloscyllium; species Chiloscyllium plagiosum. The sequence continues at coordinate 120,438,078 of NW_028270142.1, read as the reverse complement.
TATGCCTTCTAGTTTTGGACCCCCTCTCCCTAGAAAATTAAACCTTGGCTAGTTACCCTATCCATCTTGCTCATGATTTTATAAACATTTGAAAACATTACCCTCAGCCTCCAATATTCCAGGGAAAATAGGATCAGCCTATTCAGCATCTCCTTATAACTTGAAGTCTCTAGTCCTGGCACCACCCATGAAAGTCCTTTCTTCACCCTTTCAATCTTCATAGCATCCTTCCTATAGAAGGAGGACCAGACTTGTAAGCAGTATTCTAAAAGTGGCCTCACTGATTGCTAGTGCAACTGCAACATGATGGCTCAACACTTATACTTAAATTTCTGACCAATGAAACCAAATGTGCCAAGCGCCTTCTTCATCACCCTGTCTACCTGCAACTCCATTTCCAATGATCAATGCACCTGCACACTTAGGTCTTTTTGTTCAGCAACGCTCCCAAGGGCCCTATCATTATCTGTATACACCCTACTCTCATTTGCTTTACCGAAATGCAATACCTCACGTTTATCTAAAGTAAACTCAATCTGACATTTCTTGGCACATCGGTCCATCTGATCAAGGTCCCATTGCACTCTGAAACAATCTTCTTCACTTTCCACTATACCACCCATTTTGGTGTCATCTATTCAGAGATGCCACCACATACATCCAGAACAGGTAGGTCTTGAACGCAGACCTCCTGGCTCAGAGGTATGGAGTATGTTATGCTGTTAATAAAGTCTAATAACTGCTTTATTAATGTTAACTATGGATTTGGTGCAGCTTTGAGATTCTTTTCTATGTCTCAACCTCTTTTCTCATGGAGTTTTGCGATGCAAGTATCAGAGAAACTGCATCAATATAAAAGCATGACAATCCTCCTAACAGTTAAAACATTGTAGTGGAAATTCATAGTTCAGGCTCTTGAGCTTAAACCCAATTTTGAATTCAACTTTTGAGAGCACTAATCAGATTTAATAAAGTTTAAACATAAAGTCAGAAAGCCGAGAAAAGCTTAGGTATTTGCATGATGACAAATACATTTATATATGTTTAAGAGAAAGAACTGAACACATCCTCATAATTAAAAAAGTCATCCAATTTGCACACAACTGAAATAAACTAAGAGGGTTCAAATCAATAAAATGTAACAGAAAACAACAAATGACATACAATCAATAACACCCTTAAACCAGGTTAAAACCTGAATGATTTAGGGAGGGAGAAAAAACTTAGTCACAGACAGCTGGAGTCAATCATGATTTAAAACCTGAGCAAGGCAATTAGAGCTTTCCTGCACACAATTAACTAACACTTGTCTAACCAGGTACCTACTAATTCAATATGATTCAGTGTCAGTCTTATTGTGGTGGCAATTTGCTCAGATAAATTTACTGAAGAAGCTTTCTCATCAGTGGTTTAACTCTGCTGGAGCTCTCCAGTTGCATGTGTGAGGACAGGATGATGAAAGAGAGTTAAATCTCTTTCGGAGACTAAGAATTAAGCCTCTTATCACCTAACTTTTCCCTTTTGTTCTGATCAAATCTTCTACCAATGTTAGTTACAGCTTTTACTATTGAGCTTGTTCCTTCTCCATATCAAATCGATATAAACCATTATTGCAGTGGCTGGTAATAGAAACAAAGAAAATTGGAACAGAAAGTAGACCATTCAGCCTTTTGAGTCTGATTGCCTTTCAATATGATCGTAGCTGATCATCCTACTCAGTTCCTAATGCCTTTTGATCCCTTGCACCCTAAGAACTTTATTTTTTATATATATATATATGATTTTATAAACATCTGAAAGGTCACCCTCAGCCTCCAATGTTCCAAAGAAAATAGGCTCAGCCTATTCAGTCTCTCCTTATAACTTGAAGTCTCCAGTCCTGGCACCACCAATGTAAGTCTTTTCTGCATCTTTCAAGTTTCACAACATCCTTCAAATAGAATGATAACCAGACTTGTACACAACATTCTAAAAGTGGCCTCACTGATGTCTGATGCAGCTGCAACATGATGTCCCAACACTTATATGCAAAGTTCTGACCAATGAAAGCAAACGTGCCAAGTCCCTTCTTCATCACCCTGTCTACCTGCAACTCCATTTCCAAGGATCAATACAGCTGCACTCCTATGTGTCTTTATTCAGCACAGCAGCCCAGTGGTCAGCACTGCTGCCTCACAGTGACAAGGACCTGCGTTCGATTCTAGCATTGGACAACTATCTGTATGGAGGTTGCACATTCTCCCTGTGTCTCATGGGTTTCCTCTGGGTGTTCTGGTTTCCTCCCACAATCCAAAGATGTGCAGATTAGGTGGATTGGCCATGCTAAATTGCCTATAGTGTTCAGGGATGTGTAGGCGAGGTGCATTAGTCAGGAGTAAATATTGGGTAGGGGAATGGGTCTGGGTGGGTTACTCTTCAGAGGGTTAGTGTGGACTTGTTGGGCCGAAGGGCCTGTTTCCACACTGTAGGGATTCTAATTCTAATTGCATTCATAGGACAAGGCCATCAACATGTAAGCCAGAATTTATTCTGACCCCGAACTGCCAAACGTCAAGTTAAGAATCAACCATCTTGTTGTTGTTCTGGTGACACATATAAGCCAAGCCAGATGTGGACAGTATTTTCCTTCCCTAAAGACCATGAGTGCAACAAATGATAATGGCTTTTGCCCCAGCGATTGATAATGGTTTCACGATCATCATTTTATTGACTTCAAATGCCACCATCTGCTATGACAGGATTTGAAGTCAGGTCCTCAGAACATTACCTGAGTCTTAAGATTACTGGTCGAGCATTAATCCTGGTAGGCCATTGCCTTCCCCTTCAAGATTTAGCTTCAATGGCTTTCTGTGGCAAGAAATTTCACAAACTCACTACTCTCTGGGTGAAGGAATTGCTCCTCATCTCAATCCTACATAGCCGACCTCACGTTGTTATTGTAGGTAAAGATAGACAGAGCCTCTAGATGGTACACAAAACAAAAAAAAAGAAACTGCTCTCAGGTCAATGCAATGATGTATTTACATAATCTATACCTGATTATTCAACCGATAAATTATAAATCAATTCCAGTATACTTGGGCACACATTGAATATTTATGCAGTAGTTGCATTTCTTTCAGCACTGCAATGTTAGCAAATCTTTTATGATAGATGACTGACAAGGAGATTGATAATTTGGAACAAATTTAGCTCAAATATTTCATGGTTAATGATGGTGTGTAGCTCCCAAAAGAATATTCAAATAAATCAATGTTGATGCAGTCAATCATAGACTGAATATTCATATGGTTATTATAGTTTGTTTCACAGGCAAGGATGGGTGAAAAGCCTTGTGTGATTTATTAATGACCACTCTACCTTAATTAAAGTACTTAGCTGAAAAGCCACATATTGTTGGAATTAGTTTATATACCTGCCCTGAGTTGTGTTGCTATTTGCAGTTCTGAATAGAATACTTATGCAACTATGTCAGTCGGTTTTCCTCAGGGTATTTAAGTATCTATTAAGGTATTCTTTTTCATCAGATTAACCCACTTGAAGAGTTTTCCAAAATGCTAAGGATTATATTTTTTAAAAACTCTATTTCCTTCTTCAGTGAATTGAAAGTTTGCAGGGCCTTGAGCATCAAAAAGAATAGGGCTCCACCCATCAGATTACAAGTGCAAAAGCATTTTTTTGTGAAGGTGCTTTGAAACATCCTGAGACTGTGAAAGGTGCTATATAAGCAAGTTGTACTTTGTGTGTCACATGTGTATTCCAAGAAGAACAAAGCACGTCATATTGCAACATGCATAACTTAATTGAAACACAAAACATAAATATGGAATATGTCAGATTCTATAAATCTGAAATAAAAACAGAATATGCTGGAAAAACTCAGCAGGTTTGACAGCATCTCAGACAAGAGAAATATAATTACCTTTTCAAGTTCAAGAGCACTTGGAGAGAGACTGTGATGTTTGTCTTTGTAACTTGCTTTTCTGCCCTATGGTTATATTGTGTAGAGCTGTAATGTATAATTTTCTTCATTTCTCTATTCTGTAACTCAGGATTGTACCTAGGTACTCTGTACCTAAGGCGGTGTCTTAAGTGGTGACTTATAAACATTTTACTGTACTCATTTGAGTACAGGTACACAATCCTTTATCCGAAATGCTCGTAACCAGCTGTTTTTCGGAATTCAGAATTTTTTGAATTTCGGAATAAGTGACAGTTCAGCGGTGAAATTTTTAAAAATCTTACCGAACAGCAGACCCACTGTGAGTACTACAAAACCTGAGACAGAATTGAGGCCTGCCAGTGCTGGGACATGCCCCCCACCCCCCACATCGCACCTGAGTGACACACATCCAGTGGATATAGAGTTGGGCTGACTGTTTGCACACCAAACAACCTTGTTAATGAGATAAAAACTTCACGAAAATGTCTTCGGATTTTGAAGCTTTTTGGATTTTGGGATTTCGGATAAAGGGTTGTCTACCTGCACTTGTGACAGTAAAGCTAATTCAATTCAAAGACCCTTCTTCAAAACCAGAGTTTGGATTTGAAATAGTAACTCTGTTTCTTTCCACAGATTCTGTCAGACCTGATAAGTTTCTCCAGCATTTTCTGCTTTTATATCACAATATATCTTGCCTTTATGAAACATATTTTCATTGGATCACTAAGGCACAGCCTGAAATGGATTTGTTAAGAAACCTATCCTCCCACCATATCATCTTGCCATCTTTCCGCAGTTTATGATGTGAAGGTGCCGGTGTTGGACTGGCTGAGACAGTAAAAATCACACAACACCAGGTTATAGTCCAACAGGTTCATTTGGAAGTTTAGAAGACTTACAGTGTGGAAACAGGCCCTTCGGCCCAACAAGTCCACACCGACCCGCCGAAGTGCTAGCATGGCCAATTCACCTGACCTGCACATCTTTGGACTGTGGGAGGAAACCGGAGCACCCGGAGGAAACCCACGCAGACATGGGGAGAATGTGCAAACTCCACACAGTTAGTCGCCTGAGTCGGGAATTGAATCCGGGTCTCTGGCACTGTGAGGCAGCAATGCTAACCACTGTGCCACCGTGCCGCCCACTATAGTGCTCCAAAAGCTGTACTTTCAAATAAACCTGTTTGACTATAGCCTGTCGTTGTGTGATTTTTAACTTTTTTTCACTGTTTAATAGTCTCATATTATTGATAAGGATTACAAAGCTAAGTCATCCCATCTTAACATAATACTTATTTTTTCTGTTTTCCCTACTAATTTGCATTTAGCCCTATCCTGTATGCTCCAGCTGAAATGCATTGCATCCTTGCTGTGGTATTTGTAGCAGACGTTTCTTTTCCTAATTCAAGAACATTGAAGTGAACATAAAGCCTGAATGCAACCCCATGTGTGATTCACCAACTCAATGTTGATCAGCAGTGCAATCTAGAACTTTAATAGTGCAAATGTTTAATCTACTGGAGAAAAGAAAACAAACTAAGCTACCAAAGTGGTCTGGTGTGTTTCTCCAGTGTGTTCTGTTTTAAAGAGGACCTTCAGTTCCTTATCACATTAAAAAAAAACTCCAATACAATTCAGTCCATCTTCACTTAGAATGTTAATTAACAACTGTAACGAGTTATAGCCAACAATAGAGATCATTTTATAAATCCCTTCTATTTACGGAATTATTAAACAGTTTACTCTTAGAGTCATAGAGATGTACAGCACGGAAATAGACCCTTCGGTCCAACTCGTCCATGCTCACTAGATATCCTAACCTAATCTAGTTCCATTTACCAGCACTTGGCCCATATCCTTCTGAACCCTTTCCATTCATATACACATCCAGATGCCTTTTAAATGTTGTAATTGTACCAGCCTTCACCAATTTTTCTGGCAGCTCATTCTATACATGCATCATCATGTGCATGAAAAAATTGTCCCTTAGATGCCTTTTAACTTTTTCCCCTCTCACCCTAAACCTATATCCTCTACTTCTGGACTCACCCACCCTGGGGAAAAGACCTTGTCTGTTTATCCTATCCATGCCCCTCATGATTTTATAAACCTCTATAAGGTCACCCTTCAGCCTCTGACACTCCAGGGAAAACAGACCCAGCCTGTTCATCATCTCCCTAGGGCTCAAATCTTCCAATCTGGCAATATCCTTGTAAATCCTTTCTGAACCCTTTCAAGTTTCACAACATCTTTCCAATAGCAGGATAACTGCACGCAATACTCCAAAAGTGGCCAACCCAATGTCCTGTACAGCCGCAACATGACCTCCCAACTCTTGTACTCAATGCACTGACCAAGAAAGGAAAGCATACCAAACACCTTCTTCACCATCCTATCTACTTGAGACTCCACTTTCAAGGAACTATGAACCTGCACACCTAGGTCCCTTTGTTCGGCAACACTCCAAAGGCTCTTATCATTAAGTGTATGAGTCCTGCTCTGATTTACCTTTCCAAAACACCTAGGGTTGAAGAGGTGTGAGATAAGATGTTGGGAATTATATTCCCCTTCACTGCCTGGACAATAAGCTTACTTGACTGATTGAGTGTCCATTTTGTCATGCTACCATCAGGTGTAAAGTTGTTAGTGATCCCATGCTGCAAAAAAGGATTAAAATAATATTTGTTCTTCAACTCAGCTATGTTTGCAATATATTCAGGAAAGCAGTTATATGGTTAAAAAATATAAATTGCCGAAGAAACGCAGCAGGTCTGACAGCATCTGGTGAGAGAAGAACAGAGTTAACATTTTGAGTCAAGTGACACTTTATCAGAACTGTACAACCAGTTAGGATGAAGAGTCACTGGATTAAAAATAGTAATTCAGTGTTTCTCTCAACAGATGCTGTCAGAGCTGCTGTGTTTCTCCAGCAATATCTGTTTTTGTTTCAGGTTTCAAATGTCCTGTTCTTTGTGTTTGTTTGTTTGTTTGTGAGGGGTAAATGTATTGAAAGTAGTTCAAAGAAGGTTTGCTAGACTAATACCTGGAATGAAAGGATTGTCTTATGAGGAAAAGTTGGACATGCTAGACTTGTATCTACTACAGTGTAGAAGATTAAAGTGACTTGATTGAAACATTTCGGATCTTGAGCAGTCTTGGTGGGATAAATGTTGAGAGAATGTTTCTCTTTTGGGAGGATATAGAACTAAGACTCTTTTTTCAAATAAATATTTAAAACAAATAAGGAACATTTTTATTTTCCTTACAGAGGGTGATGAGTCTTTGAGCCTGAACTCAATTCCTGAAAAAGCAGTAGAAGCTGCCATTGATTACTTTAATAAAACAAAGATGGATAGATTCTTAACAAGCAAGGTTATGGAGGATAGGCAGGAATGTGAATTTATGATGACAATCAGATCAAACATGAGGTAATTTCAAGGTAGAAGAGTGGCCAAATGGCCTGCATCTTCTTTGGGTGTTCATTTGTACACAGACTCACATGTCGGATATCATACATTATCAAAGAAGGTAAATGCCATTACCAACCTGCCAACTCCCTATGTATAAACACACAGAATTTAAACTTGTACACTCTTGCAAATTTGGTTATTATGCAGAAAAAGAGACTTTTTCATTAAAAGGGGAATTTCATTCCCGCAGTAATCAGCCAAGCTCAATTTAGTATTGTTTGAGATCATATGGTGCAACATTAGTTACAAGAAACTGTATGAAATCTTTGTGTGACTACATTACCTGCTATTTCAGTGAAGACATCAGGCATGTATTTTAACACAAGAACAGAAAGTGCATTAACACACAGTAGGTCCTCTAGGATCCGAAAATTAAATAACTTCTTCCATTCTATCAAGAGTTTTCATTAGCAGAGCCTAATTCTGCACCTTTCTTCATTTCAGGTGCTAATCAATCTGTTGTATATTTCCACCATCTTTGACTAACATGCTATCCTGGCTTAGTGGTTGTGCTCTCATATTTCAGTTAGAAGTCCCACTTGAGATTTTCAAGCACATATGGTGAGAAATGCTCCCTTTAGAATTATTTGGAATGTACAGTTTCTTTCAAACTTATTTAGGCAGCCACGTTCATGCATATATCTCAGAGAAATTTCAAGTACTGTGTAGTTATGTCCCCATAACGTTTCATGGAAACATTACTGATGAGATTTTAGACTCATTTTGAAACAGTGAATACATTGCAGATGTTGGCTGTGTTATGAGCTAATGATCAGTTTTTGTATTGTTGCTTTGGAATAGCTATTATCCAAGACAACAGAAAGACTTTGCTGCTACTTTGCTGCTCTTTTAAAGCTGTGCCTGAGAGGACAGACAGCACCTAAACTCAGCATTTCGTAAGAAAAACAGCACTTATGGCAATGCAACACTCCTGCTGTACAGTCCTGGAAATTCATCCTTGATTTTGTGTACAAGTCTCTGGAGTGAGACTTGAACCAAAAATGATTTGATTCCGAGATGAACGTGTTCTACCGCATTTAGCTCATATTCACTTCAGTTGCTGAAGGTTCACAAATCTACCAGGGAATTCAAAACATTGGCAAATCTCTCATAGTGCACCATGATTCACAGAAGTAAGTACCTTTGCCAGGTCAACAAAAAAAGAGCTAATGCTCATGAAGGTTTGATGCTCTTCTCAACACTTTTTATCTTAGAATGGTATGTTATGAAAATAATGATGAATATTCTGCAACTGAAAGCTGCAATGGTTTTTGTAGAGATTAGTTTTCCAATAGTTTCTCATTCAATGAACAGGCCAACACCAACGAAGCGAAATCACACAATAATTATTATATTAACACACAAACATATGAATTAAGAGCTGGTGTAGGCCATTTGGCTGAGTGAACCTGTTCCACCATTCAATAAGATCATGACTAACCTGATTGTGGCCTCAACTCCACTTTCCTGCTTATCCCCATTATTGGTCAAGAACAATAGACCTAACTCTCCTACAATGGGAAACACCTTTTTAGCATCCGCTCTGCCAAGTCCTCTTAGAATTGTTTGTAATGTTATGGCAACTTACATTCTGGTTTCCATATTTTATTTCTGCGCTGGAGGCATGTGATGAAAAAGAATGGGCAGAATTTTACAAAGGTACGGCATGGTGGTTTTAGGGCGGCATATGGCTCGTGGTTAGTACTGTTGCCTCACAGCATCAGGGATCCGGGTGGCTGTCTATGTGCAGTTTGCACCTTCTCCATATAGGTTTCCTTCGGGTGCTCCGGTTTCCTCCTGCAGTCCAAAGATGTGCAGAGGTAGGCGAATTGACCATGCTAAATTGCCCATAGAGTCCAGGAATGTGCAGGCTAGTTGAAATAGCCCTAGGATGTGCGGGGTATAGAGACAGACTGGGGGGGGGGGGGTCTGAGGGGGATACTCTTTGGAGGGTCAGTGTGGACCTCATGGGCCAAATGGCCTTCCACACTTTAGGGAGTATATGATTCTATGTATAAGTGATGTGGGCTACAATGGGATTAGTAGCAGAATCATGTAAAAAGTCTAGTGAGGCCCATCTCGACATTGGAAGCAACTCACTGTATCTCTTATGCATCATGAAGTGGTGAGATGAGTTAGTGGCGAGCTCACAACTAAGAGAGATTATAGCTTGTTACTTGCCCCATTAATATCCAGCTTTCTATCTTACCAAACATACTGAGTAGACATTAAAAAAAAATTGACATGGAGATCAGAGTGGATACCTGGAGAATTCAATCTGCCTCTTGCTCCAAATCTGCCTCTTGGACATTTGAGCACTAATACCTCAAGGCTCAATCTAGGGGCACCAGTCACATGCACCTCATGGCCATGGACATTCGTATTCAACATGTGCCAGCTTCTAAGAACCCTCACAGCAATCTTTGATCTACACACAGGATACATCTACACTTCAATGCTGCACCTCAAGCTGCCCTAGCGATTAACATTGTAGTGCTGCTGCAAGGACTCTTTGTGCTCCGGGACATGCATCCAGCTCAGGTACTGGCCCAGGCTTCATCGCTGAGCTGGTTGCTTAATGCTCACTCACTTTTACCTTTACCTACCTGGGTATTCACACTTACCTACCTTGACTTTCTGCACATTTCCTACTGTGCCAGAGAGACCAGACTCTCAGACTGCTGTATTGCCATACTATTTGGCACAGACACAAAGCCAGGAAATTTGTCATGGTTCACAGAGATAATGAGTATAAGATTGGAGAGAGAGATGATAGCACTTACGCTGGGGCAGTTGAAAAAGTCATTGACCTTTTTTCCTACAGTGCTGGGCATTCCTCTGGATGATTTAGAGTGCTGTAACCCGGGTGCTTCCTCAGATCAGGTTAGCATTCTCAACTATTTTTACTTGGTGGTGTTGGGGCAAGAGGAATTTCTGCCTGTGAGCCATCCAATTCAGAAGGATTGCCAGGTCTTGCCACACCTCCCCCCCCCCCCCTCATCTGCCATGTTCAGGGCAAATGTCAGGTCCCTTGAAGTGCAGCTCCAGACTGACATCGCTCAGCCAGATGAACGTTGGACTTTTAGAGATAACACTGGTTCCAGGGTTGCCAGTCACTCCGGGATGAAAATGTGTGGCTGGAAAAGCGCAGCAGGTCAGGCAGCATCCAAGGAGCAGGAGAATCGACGTTTTGGGCATGAGCCCTTCTTCAGGAATGAGGCTAAAATAAAAGGTAGGGAGGAGAGACTTGGGGGAGGGGCGTTGGAAATGCGATAGGTGGAAGGAGGTCAAGGTGAGGGTGATAGGCCGGAGTTGGGGTGGAGGTGGAGAGGTCAGGAAGAAGATTGCAGGTTAGAAAGGCGGTGCTGAGATCGAGGGTTGGGACTGAGACAAGGTGGGGGGAGGGGAAATGAGGAAACTGGAGAAATCTGAGTTCATCCCTTGTGGTTGGAGGGTTCCTAGGCTAGTCACTCTGGGATATCTAGTTACTGTCTTGTAAAATGGTGCACGGTACATTGGGGATACAATTGGATGTGAGTGATCCCAGAAGACCATGGAGGGTTCTTGATGAGGCGTGTTTGCTAATATACAGTGAGAAACTTGGTTAGGCTTCACAGTGAAAATCCCTCCAAAAAACCCAATGCAAATGTAAGATTCAGTCCACTGTGTTAGTCTGTTAGTCCACCTGCCACATACATAGCAGCAAGAAACACACTCAACAGATCTTTATTATTTTGAGTTGAAAGTATAATTATTTTTATCTTTTGGAAACCAGAAAACATAATAATGACAACTAGCGCTTAAGCTGCAATGTTTGTGCAAGACAACTCCCAGTGTTAGCAACATCTCTTACGGTACAATTGTATGTCTCTTGATCTCAGAGGCATGCTCCATGATGGAGCTGTCCTCAGCTGTGCCTTGATTTGACGATGATGTCTGCTCAGAGTTGTGGGCTACTGCCGTGGATTTTCACAGGCCAGCAAAGAGGCCAATTCGTACCCCAGAACTCTGTAGGTCCATGGGGCCGAACGTCTCACTAAGTATCATGCTCTGGAGAGCAGAATTTGTTTTATTTGTCTTGCTTTCTCTCTTTTGTTGCTCTGCTTCATCTCTAAGACCAAGTGACCTATAATGTGATGGAGCTTAAATATGGAGTTGTCTCCATTCTGAATGATTGGGAGCAAGTCTTAGTTGTCACTGATGTGAACTCTGCTGCCAAACGTTTTCCATGTCCTTCCCTGGAAGGCTGGTGATTTGAAACTTGAGAAAGCAGGACTTGCTAGATGATGTGATTTTCAGATGGATGAAGTGTTCAATCCATGGAAAATGATTCTGTAGTTTTACCTAAATTGTTGTGGAACTGGCCTCAAGAAAGAGTAACACTTGTTTAATGGTCTTCCATTGAATCCGCAAAATGGAGGAGTGGAGACATCACTGACACATTTCTCTAACACTATCATGTATTTCTTATACAGTGTCTGAATTTCCCTACCTGTGATTCACAACTGAAACTCAACCTCTTGCTGTTTTCACCAAAACAGAATTGAAACTAGCTCAGTACAGACCAGGGATCAAAACCTGAAAATATATCACCCAAATACAGTAGTGCCTCGATATACGAATGACCCCATTCAACAAATCAGTTTATGAACAGGATTGTATGTAAAATTTTGCTTCAACGTACGTATGAAATTCAAGGTACGAACAAATGTATGAACGCAAAAAGCCCATGTGTGACCACATGGTTTCATTGTTCTGCTTTGCTACACGCTTGTTGAATACAAAAGCTCTCGGGCCCCGCGTAATCTCATTCAATTCGTCTTTGGCGCGTGCGCTGTGAACAGTGTTCGTTGCTTCGTCCAAGCATTCTTATGCTATCCGCACAATGGGAAAAATTGATTCAGTTCGCGAACTTTTCGGTTCGCGAGCTGGGTCCCGGAACGAATTAAGTTCGTAAGTCGAGGTGCTACTGTATTTAGATGAAGAAATGGCTTGGATCACACTCCACTCTGCTTTCTGTCAATGAACTTACTAATGAAAGCTGATTATTATCACTGAATCTAGTACCTGAGATCTTGTAAAAAAAGATAATTTATATGCATTTGAAATGTCTTAAAAAGTTGTGTCACATGAATTGCACAATAGTGAAATGAGGCTCCATTCCACAGCTGGTTAGAGGGAAATGGCATGCCCTTTATATATTATATATGAGCCTTGTGATGGAAATATTACTGACTGCAAGTTTTATCATTGGCAGAAAAATACAAAGTAATGTCTTGTCAATTTATATTGTATAACCTTAGGTCACATTCAGTATCCATGCCTCCGGATTAGGGAGGGGAGAGGAGCTCAGCTGCCTGCCCCCTGGCTCAGATTTTTAAAGAATTTGTGGTCTGGACCAGAGATGGGAAGGCAACCAGTTTGGACAAATTACAACAGCGACCCCACCTCTGCCAGTGGGCCCAAAAAAGCTTCCGTAAACAGCTGATGCTGAAGGAGTCAGGCAGCTACAAGTTTTGTAAGCAATTTGTCCCTCCCAGTCTCATTCTGCAAGTAAGCAGCTCCTGTCTCAATGGTAGGGTTGCCAAGGTTTGACTGATGGATGGCCTCCCATTGACTGTCCAGCAGCGAAAGTCCCACCATACCCTGATTAGATGGTGATCCCTCTCCCTGTCCCATTAATTGGCTGAGCAGTTGAAAATCCCTCCGTTTGTGCTTAAAGCTGTGGGGGTCAGGACTAACAACTAATCCTTTTCATCAGCAAGTTCTTTTCCAAGTGATGGAGTTGGATGTGATTCAAGTTTATACTTCATTTAAAGGTTTGGGTGAGATTTCCTCCAGTTTTGACCCCTGGTCTGTACTGAACGAGCTTTAATTCTTCAGTAATGAAGGCGTGTCACATATTAATATTACTGAGGAAATTTTTTTTTCGGCAATAATTCCCATCTTTGGTTTTTGAGACCAGATTGAAGATCTGATCCAAGTGTAGTTATTTTACTGAACTGCACTGAGTGTGTGTGTGTATGTGTGGCAGAGGGGGTTATTTGTAATGACAGTGAATCACAGGGACTGATTTTCCATCATCATTCTAGTTCAACATTGCTCCCAATTAATGTGAGAACAGATTGTGATTCCTGCAATGTTCAAATAGCCTGCTGACACTATATACACTTAAATGGGGCTGATGTGGTTTCATAATTACATTGCTACAAAACTGAAAACAAGCTGAAGACTCCCTGACATTCATAGAGTAAATAAGTAAATTGTTAACAAAAAAGGAAGCTTTGAGAGTAGCTTGGTCCTCCGTCTCTAACCTGTAACTTCAAACTGCAGTTAAAAAGTAAAGCCTCTGTCTCATCTGACACAAATATACCATCATAACCAACAGAAGAACAGAAGGTAAAAGGAAAGCATGTCAAAAGTGACCTGTTGAGTTAGTATAAATGAGGTTCTACCTTGAGCACCCATTGATGACTTTGCCCTCAGTTTTTCACTGTAGAATGAACCGCGTCTGACTTCAGCCACCAAAAGCATTTAGTTGCAGCCAGTCTGAGTGGAATACCAGGCAGAAATTCTTCCCTGTTGTGTGCAGGCTTCTCTGAAGGAAATGCAGCGCAGACATGCTTTTTAATGGTATTGTCTTTCTCACTGGAGTAGAAAATAACTTCAGCCTATCAGCAGCTAAAGGGCAGCATTCACGCCTCACAGAGAAATAGAACAGAAAAATATTTTTTTTGTTTTAAAATTACCTGCCTGAGTATTTCACTCACTGTATCTAGCAGTTTGTGATTATCTCGAAAGGTTTCTCTTATTGATTTGAGTATGTGCGTAATAACAGTGTGTCTGTAAATCGTTATGTAGGCCAGTTGATTTTGTCCAAGGAATCGCCTACAAACGAGGAGAAAGACTGTCCTTCCAATGCTGTAACTGTCTGCTTCTTACTCTCTCTTTCTCACAAATTGCCTTTTGTATCTCTATTTATCCCTGACTCCTTTTTCTAGCTTTACTATTCATTCGACAGAACTCTCCTCCTTTTGAGCTTTTCTGATTTCTGTGGCTCACAAGCTCAGGGTTTCCTTAGGGTCCTTACAAGCATTTCAAAATGCCCATTTTTTTTTAATGCACTGCGCTTAGTTACTTTTTAAAATGCTATTCAAAGGATGTTAGTGACATGAGCAAGGTTTCATTTATTACTAATCTGGCTTGCTCTGAGTGGATGAGCTTTATCCTTGAACCACTACAGACCTTACAGTGATGCTACTTTCACATTGGTATCAGGTCGGGGATTCTGGGATGAAGAGGACAAATAAATCGTGTCATAGGTGGTCTGGATGTCATGGTGTTCCACAATATTGCTACTCTTTATTAGCTTCTGTTGCAGGAGCTACAGAGCTGAAATCTTCTATCGCTGAGACTTCTTACCTGATCAATGTCTAAATAAGAAGTGACTTAGAATATGCAGTGATGCTGATGTACTTCAGCAAACAGTGCATGGAGACACACAAGCAGATAGGAGAGCTTCAGGAGCCAGTTTAATACGCTGTATTAGTAAAATGGTTTGCATTTGATAGATTTTCAACTGGTCGAAGTCTGAATATTGCTAAAAAAAAATTAAATGATGTACCGCCCTTCGGCAAAAGGTTAAAACCAATTGGACTTCAATTAGTGCCTATGGGAGAGTGGTAACAATACGACTGAATTTTCATGAGTTAAAATCCAGTTTTTTGCACAGACACCATTCCTTTACTCTACTTTCCATACTCTAATAAAATGTGAACTAGTGCTCTTGTGTTGCAATGGCAGTGTTCTTCCTCTGGGTCAGGATAACTGAGTTCAAGTCCCATCTACCCAAGAGGTGTGTAAAAACATCTCTGAACAGGCTCATTAGAAAATATCTGCAGTGTGAATGAATCCATAATGCTGTCCTCCCAACTGAAAGCTATTTGTACCAGTGTCAATACAGCAGATGAGAAATATTTGACTGTAGAAAATCACTGGTTTTGAAACGTGGTGAAAGGAACTTTTCTAATCTTGTTTTATCAATTCTCCAACAACATAAGATGTTCATATAAATAAATGCAAATTACAGCAGATGATGGAGATCGTAAATAAAAAGAGAATGCAGCAGGTATGACAGCACCTATGGAAATAGAGTTAACGTTTAAAGTCCAAAGAGTTATCTTTGGAACTGATGGGGGTTGGAGAATAATGGCTTTTAACCTGCTGATAAAGAATGAAGAGGAGCAAGTGAAATATATATTGTGAGGGTGAGGGCCCTGTCAATTACAGTGATGGTGGTAGTGGAGAGGAGAGATTCTTTGATTGAGAAAAATGCATGATAAGTTGGGAAGCAGTCCTGTAAAATGATTGCATCATTGGACTGGATGCAATTTATTGGGAACACTATTTTCTTCATATACGGATAGGTCCAAGAGGAACCTTATAGACCTTTATTTAGACCTTTTAGGCTTTATAACAGCTCAAGAGATCATTCAGCCCTTCGGGTTCATGTTGGTTCTGACCAGCATATCAAATTAATCTTGTTCTTACTGTAAAAATACACATTTTTCTGAAGCTTTTCATCATACACTCAGCAAGGCAGATTGCAAAAAGACTCAAACAAATGACTGACTAGCATCATTCTCAAGTGCATTGTCACAGCAATGTCTCTACGAACATACTCTCCTTGCATGTAACATAAATGTCAGTTTTCTTTTACTTTGCTGTTTCTCAAACATTCTCCTGATGAGTGCAAGACAAAATTCTTTAACAAATCTGTTTATTTTTTTCACCACTACTTCAGCTCTGTACTACTAAACAACAACTGACCTTGTTACTGTGCTCTTTCCCCAATATCTTACATTTGTTTTCCTTTTTATGGTTAGCTATCAAATTCCCTTTTGAACATTACTTTTGATTTTGTCACATTACTTATTCAAACATTGAAATCCAATTTATCAGAAAATAAATGATGTGCAAATAAATATTATGATCTCTCCTTGCGTCTGTGGGGAAGTGCAAACAGTTGAAGAGTCGACTTGCCTGACTGCATTTTGTTCAGTGTTTCTTTTGTACTCTTGTTATGTTATTGCTATTGCAATGAGTTCCAGCTGACGTAGCATATTAATACATTTCAGTGTAAAATATTATTATAATGTGTAAATAAGTGGAAGAGAGATTTTTCAAACAATTTTGGTACATCTTTAAAAAGCTAAGTTGGAATTTTTCTGCTAACTGATAAGAATACCGTGTTATTAAAACAAAACGATGAGGAAGCAGGATGAATGCTGATGGGCGATTTGGTATTTTAATAACCTTTTGTGTTGATTATCACAATCAGCCAACGCAGTAGGACAAAAACCTATTCTTGTGAAGAGGCCACATGATGTGAATCTAATGTTATTTGCGAAATGTTAATGCTCTTATTTCTCCAAAATAAGAGAATCAACTTTTAATGCATTGCAGGTGTACAATAGCATATGGTTAGATCACTGGGCTTGGAATCTAGAAGTCCTGACTAATGCTGTTCAGAAGTAAATTCAAATCCCACTATGGCAGCTAGGGAATTTAGATTCAATCTGTAGAATTGAAATGTTACAGTCGATACTGATCATTCAAAAACTGTTGGATTTCCAGGGGAGAGACACCTAGCTAGATAATGTCCTTGAAGGAAGGAAGCTCATCATTTGGGTTATATGTAACTTCAGACTTATTAATGTGATGACATTTGACATTGCTAAAACAGCCCACCAAATCACATTTTGCATTCAAAGAAGCAGCTCACCACCACTTCAAGTTCACCTCCAAACTACACATCATTTGCCTTAGACCTTTTTTGCAGTCCCTTCATAGTCGCTGGTTCAAAAACAACCAGAAGATGTCAGAACAGAAGTAGGCCATTCAGCCCCTGGAGTCTGTTTTAATATTCAATGAGATCATGGCTGATTTGATAATCCTCAACTCTACTATCCTGCACTTTCCGTGAGCGATTAAAAATGTCTACCTCAGCCTTGAATATAATTATTGACCCAGCCTTTTCAACCCTGTATAGCGATAATCTGAAATAATCACTTAGTTTCTACTGATTCCAAAGATCCATTAAGGTAGCAGGACAGTTCAGGCGGCATATGGACACTTGCCTTCTTCTGTCATGGCATAGATAATTAAAGCAAAGGATGTTATGATGGAGTTATACAAAACTTTGTTAGGTCACAGATAGTGTGCTGTGTGCTATTCTCTTCACCACACTATAGGAAGGATGTGGTTGCACTGGGAGGGATGCAGAGCAGATTCACTAGGATGCCGCACAGACTGGAGCATTTTAGGTAGCAAGAGAGGCTGGATTAGTTCAGGTCTGTCTCCCACACTCACACATGCATCCTCTCAGAGACGATGACCACTCTACACTCAAGCACACAGATATACACACACACTCTCTCAGACACTCACAACCCCCCACTCAGACACACACAGACATGCACCCCTTCACAGACTTAAGACACTCTACACTCACATACATATACACTCTCTCTCTCTCACTCACAACCCCCCCTAACCCAGACAGACAGACAGACAGACACATGCACACACACACAAAAACCCACATGCACATATATACATATACATTTGTGGGGTGAATTTGGACTTGCAGAGTTACATTGTACTTTGCTTAAAAACTGCACAAATTAATGTAAAACTCTGTTATCTCACTTTTTAGTTTACAAACAGTCTAAACATTATGGCAAAGACAGAGAACACAGGGGGCGAACACCTTCAAACATATTGTCTAGCTAACACCCATTGTTACAGTTAACCAGAGAATGCAACTTTTTAAAAAAAGGTTTTGTGATTTACACATGAAAGAAGTGAAACTATCATAATATTCGAACAGATGAAAGCCTCAACAAATAATTAATATATTATTCAATGTATAATTTTAGTTACATCACACTGTGAACTTTTGCTTCAAATTCTGTGTCTGACAATTGTGTCCTCCACAACCATCTGATGAAAGAGCGATGCTCCGAAAGCTAGTGCTTCTAATTAAACCTGATGGTTTATAACCTGGTGTTGTGTGATTTTTAACTTTGTACACCCCAGTCCAATACCGGCATCTCCAAACCATTAGTTCAGGTAGTTTTCTTTAGAGCAGAGAAGGCTGACAGGGCACTTGGTTGAGACATATTTGGTTAGAGGGGTGTGGACAAGATAAATTGGAAGCAACTTTTCCCCTTTGGGTGGCATGATGGCACAATGGTTAGTACTACTGCCTCCCACAACCTGGGACTCAGGCTTGATTCAGCATTGGGAAAATGGTCTGTGTAAAGTCTGCATGTTCTCCCTGTGTCTTTTGGCTTCTACTGGGTACTCTGGTTTCCTCCCACAGTCCAAAGATGTGCAGGTTAGGTGGATTGGCCTTGATTAATTGTTCCAGGGATGTGCAGGCTAGGTGGGTTAATGATTATAATTGTGCAGTTATGAGGATAGAGTTGGATGCTCTTTAGTGAGTTGATGCAGACTTGATGGGCAGAATGACCTCTCTTGGCACTTTAGGAATTCTATGATTCCTAGTTGAAAAGTCAATTATGTGGGAACATAACTTTACGGTGAAAGGCAAGAGGTTTACAGAAGTTTGAGGAAACATCTTTTTTGCAGCCAGAGGGTGGTGGCAACCAGGAATGCACTGCCTGGGAGAGTAGTTGAAGTAGAAAACCTCAACCTTTTTAAAAAGTACTTGGATGTGCAATTGTAAAATTATTACATTCAAGGGTATAACCAAGTGCTGGAAATTAGGACTAGTGTAAATTTCCAGTCACTTCAGTTGATGCAGATTTGGTGGGTTGAAGGGCCTCCTCTGTAATGTATGATTTTAAGATTCATTTGAATATAATTTTCAATCAAACAGACATTGTTCAAAAAAATCATGAAAAAGTATCATTTAGAATATAGATATTTACGGAAACACATGAGGTAGCAAAGTGTCAAGATTATAAGTCCCCTGCTGTTGGTAAGTCAGGGAGCTCAGATTTGAAGAGCAATAATAAAATAACTTGGATACTGAACTCCATGGTGTATGATAATCACTCACCACTTAGTTTTGCTTTGGTTAGCTTTAGAATGCTGCTGGGCCCTTTGCTGTCCCTATCCCTGGACCAGGAGGCCCAGGTTCCAGTCCGACCTTCTCCTGAGATGCGTAGTAACAGGTTGATTAGAGAAAAGAAGAATACTGTTGAATCCAGTATTTCTTCCAGAGTGGCTCCCTCTATAGGGAATCCATGATATCTGCAAGCGGTCTGAGAAACAGACAGGCTTTGCAAACAATCAGAGAGAAGCATCCTCGTTTAGATGTGCAGAGACAAAGCTACAATGCATGAATGTGAAATTTAAGTTGGAGACCAATTAAGCCCTGAAAACAAGTTGGGAATGTGTGATTAAAAGGAAAATGCATGTATTTTTAAAACATTTTCTGTTGATTTTAATCTCCCTTCCATAACCCCCATCAGTATTTCACAAATATTCTTTCCTTTGATGGTATGAAAGCATTTCAACCCTTATTTATTTTTAAATCTCCAATGTTAATTTCATTGTGAGAGAATGCAGTTCCACAATTGAAAAGTTAGTATTTCAGCAGAAGTTGTTCAGCAGTAAATATCACTTGACAAAATCCCACTTAGTTCTGAATGCACCAGCTCTAAAACTTTCAGGTCTTCTTACTGAGGAATGAATGGTGAAATATAGAAAGCACACAATGTACAGATATTTCAGTGCTGAACTGACAGACAAAAATTTCAAGTGCACTATATGGAGAAATCGATTATCTTTGACAGCATGTTCCAGATTTTTGTGATTTAGTTCGCATATACAAATGTCAATGTTTACTGTCTGATTTACTCCACATTTACATTGAGCCCTGGTACTCTCACTATTTCATGGATCGAGCGGAACAAATGAAAGATGAAAGTATTAAGTCACCATATCTAAAGATCCCTCTATTCGCCAATTATATTCCTGACCTTTGAAAACCTATTTTGTCATGACCTAAAAGAATTGTTTCTGCCAGCTGCTCATCTGAATGGAGCCTGTAGCACATCTGACTGCCATTGCAGGGACTTAGTGGGTAAAATTTAACTCAGCCCATCAGACCTAGTGTGATGGTGGAATGTCTTCATTAATTGGTAAGGAGAACATTTTCAAACATTACGTTATGCATTTGTCCATAACAGTTCATGTTCAATGTTTAAAAAATAGGAAAAAAAACTTGTAAAGAAACAAAACAGAAATTGCTGGAAAAGCTCAGCAGGTCTGGCAACATCTGTGGAGAGAAATTAAAGTTAATGTTTCGGATCCAGCGACCCTTCTTCAGAACTGACGGTAGCTAGGAATGAATTACTTTTTGTGCAGGAGATAGGGTGATGGGGTGTGGGTAAGGAGCAAATGATAAGTGGAGATAGAGCCCAAAGGGAGGGGAGATAACAGTTGGACAGAGAAAGGAGTGGATAATAGTCAACCTAGGAAAAAGAATAACTATTAATATGGACTATGAGTAGCTAACAATGGGTAGTGTTTAATAGTAGATCTGTGATAGCAAAGTTGAGAGTGTGTTGCTGGGAAAGCAGAGCAGATCAGGCAGCATCCAAGGAGCAGGAGAACCAATGTTTCAGGCATAAGCAGTTCACCTGCCCTTCAGATGCTGCCAGACCTGTGCTTTTCCAGCAACACACTCTCAACTCTGATCTCCAGCATCTGCAGTCCTCACATTCTCCACAAAGCCTGGTATGTGGGAGTTGGGGTAAAAAAATACTTGAATTTATATCATATATCTCAGCCCACATTAAAGATGGCATGGGAGAATGCAGAATGAGAGATGCTTTAGATTAACAAGAGGGACGCTTGAAAGCACAATTTGAAGCAAAGGTTCCAAAAGAAAGAAAGAGGGAAGGGCATGTCAATTGAAAACAAGGTCTCTGTGCAGGGTGGCTCAACCATTTTAAACTACATTCTGGATTAGTGGTGCTGGAAAAGCACAGCAGTTCAGGCAGTATCCAAGGAGCAGCGAAATCGACGTTTCGGGCAAAAGCCCTTCATCAGGAATAAAGGCAGAGAGCCTGAAGCGTGGAGAGATAAGCTAGAGGAGGGTGGGGGTGGGGAGGAAGTAGCATAGAGTACAATAGGTGAGTGGGGGAGGGGATGAAGGTGATAGGTTAGGGAGGAGAGGGTGGAGTGGATAGGTGGAAAAGGAGCTGGGCAGGTAGGACAAGTCTGGACAAGTCATGGGGACAGTGCTGAGCTGTAAGTTTGGAACTAGGGTGAGGTGGGGGAAGGGGAAATGAGGAAACTGTTGAAGTACACATTGATGCCCTGGGGTTGAAGTGTTCTGAGGCGTCTGGTGGTGAGGGAGCGGCGGTGAAGGAGGCCCAGGACCTCCATGTCCTCGGCAGAGTGGGAGGGGGAGTTGAAATGTTGGGCCACGGGGCGGTATGGTTGATTGGTGCGGGTGTCCTGGAGATGTTACCTAAAGTGCTCTGCTAGGAGGCGCCCAGTCTCCCCAATGTAGAGGAGACCGCATCAGGAGCAACAGATACAATAAATGATATTAGTGGATGTGTAGGTAAAACTTTGATGGATGTGGAAGGCTCCTTTAGGGCCTTGGATAGAGGTGAGGGAGGAGGTGTGGGTGCAGGTTTTACAGTTCCTGTGGTGGCAGGGGAAGGCGCCAGGATGGAAGAGTGGGTTGTAGGGGGGCGTGGACCTGACCAGGTAGTCACGGAGGGAACGGTCTTTGCGGAAGACGGAAAGGATTGGGGAGGGAAATATATCCCTGGTGGTGGGGTCTTTTTGGAGGTGGCGGAAATGTCGGCGTATGATTTGGTTTATGCGAAGGTTGGTAGGGTGGAAGGTGAGCACCAGGGGCGTTCTGTCCTTGTTACGGTTGGAGAGGTGGGGTCTGAGGGCTGAGGTGCGGGATGTGGACAAGATGCGTTGGAGGGCATCTTTAACCACGTGGGAAGGTAAATTGTGGTCTCTAAAGAAGGAGGCCATCTGGTATGTTCTGTGGTGGAACTGGTCCTCCTGGGAGCAGAAACGGTGGAGGCGGAGGAATTGGGAATACGGGATGGCATTTTTGCAAGAGGTAGGGTGGGAAGAGGTGTAATCCAGGTAGTTGTGGGAGTCAGTGTGTTTGTAAAAAATGTCAGTGTCAAGTTGGTCATCATGAATGGAGATGGAGAGGTCCAGGAAGGGGAGGGATGTGTCAGAGATGGTCCAGGTAAATTTAAGGTCAGGGTGGGATGTGTTGGTGAAGTTGATGAATTGCTCAACCTCCTCGCGGGAGCACGAGGTGGCACCAATGCAGTCATCAATGTAGCGGAGGAAGAGGTGGGGAGTGGTGCCGGTGTAATTACGGAGATCAACTGTTCTATGTAGCCAACAAAGAGACAGGCATAACTGGGGCCTTTTTCAACCATCATCCTGTATTCTGGAGAAACTAGATGCAGTGAAATTACAGTTTTTTTTGGTTTAGTTGTCAGTCACTTTATCTTGTTAACACTTCCTGTAATGACATTGTAGGCTAATTATTTGGCTTTTCACTGCCTGAGGGAACTTCAGCTGCTGAGACAGCATAGCAGTGTTTCAGACATGCACACTGTGCAGACTTTTCTGACTATTATTTAGTGGATGGAAAATTGTGTGCCTAAAATGTGCTCTTGCCTGGCAGTTTGAAGTTGCAAAGTTACTTTTCATGTTTAATTACAGCACCATTGACATACTCATGCATACTAAGAGCAAAATTTCTTGCTGAGTTTCCAATCTCTATTCAAGACCAGCTAGATGTTGTAAAGAACATAAAAATGAATGATGGTTGACTCGTGACACATCATAATGTTTGCAGATCACTCATTTCTGGTTCCTCTGTGTATAAAAGAAACAGTCAACTTATTCTTTCTTTTATGCATGGATATTTTATGATACAAACAGATCTTGTTGGAAGACAGAAAACTTTTTACTTCACCCAGTCTTAGCATTAAGTACTGCCAAATCATGCGTATGTGCTTTCTATTGATCTTCAGTTTACTGTAAGCCTAATTTCAAAAATGCAATCCTTACTGAACTATTTTGGCATATATCTAATTCAAAGATATCTATTCCTGAATTTTCCAAATGAGATTGCTAATCACTGCTAAACCAGCTCAATCTTGAGCCCCCCCATCAATCCCCACTAGAATAGTCAGATCCTTCCTAGTTTTAATATTTTTTATAGGTTTTTTTCTTACACAGAATTCCTTTTCATTTTAATTTCAATGAACACAAATGTAGCCCAGTTACCTGATTCATAACCTTTTGGTGTTCCAAACATGGTACAACTTCAGGGAATAGTAAGTATCAAAATACCAACAAGGTACTTGTAGCTATCCTGGAAAGTAGACCCAACACATCAAAGTCAATGATACAAGGCAGATACAATTAAGGCTGTCTCTCCAAAGGTCTTGCGGTACAGTGGTAATATCATTCCTTATGATTTAGGTGGTCTGGATTCAGGTGCCACATGTGTCAGATTTGTGCCATAACACACACCCACCATGCGTTTGGTATTAATATGGAGATTCCATATCCAATGATAGAAAAACAAACATTTCATCTAGTTGCTATCCCACTCAGTGTCCTAATCGTTTTTCTGGTCACGACTCTGAGCAGTGTTGAAACAGGAATGCCAAGTAGGTAAGTAATTAAAGCAAGGGCAAGAACAGACTATAGAGCACTAAATGCAAATGTGATGCAGGCCTTCCCTAGACATACATCTGTCAGTGGCACCATGCCAGTGCCTTTGGGCAGAATGGGCACTGATCTCGAGTCCCAGGTGCACACCAGTGGTACAGATTTCTGGTCCCAGTGTGGGTGATAGGAAGCACACTGTTCTACTTAAAGAAATTTCACAGGTTGTATTCTCAACATTGGTAGCAGGTTTATATTTGACAAAACGAAGGAATCACTGAACTTTATAATTGTATTCTGCCATGTTGAATGTGAATATTTTCAAAAGTAATGATTCTAAAATCAGTAATCTCTTCTTAAGATTTTTGACTATAACGTGATATGGCTGGAAGTACTTACCTTTCTGGTTGGGAAGTGTGCAAGTGTGAGTCAATGAGTAAATGTTATTTAAATTAATCTATAGGACGTGGGTGAAGATTTATTACCCATCTCCAATTGCCATTGAGGTGATGGTGAGCTGCCTTTTTTGAATCACTAAAGTCCATTTGGTGTAATGTCATTTGGAATGGTGTTCCAGGATTCTGACCCACTGAAACGATGGTATATTTTCAAGACAGGATAGTGAGTGGTTTGGAGGAGATTTGCAGCTGAAGTTCCCATGAATCTGGTTCCCTTCCATTCCTCCTGGATGTGGTCATGAAAACAAAGGTGCATTTTGAGGCCCCTGTTGAATTTCTGCAGTGCATTTTGTGGATAGTTCCTGCTACTGAGCATCACTGATGGAGGGAATGAATGTATGTGGATGTGGTGTCAATCAAATAGGCCACATTGTCCTGGATGGTATCAATCTCTCTGAGTAGTTTTGGAGCTGCACACCCCCAGGCAAATCAGGAGACTTCCATCACACTCCTGACTCTTGTAGGTATTGGACAGCCTTTTGTTCTTGTAATTTCCTCTGATGGTACTTTCACATGTGCCTCAGTGAGAAGAGACATCAAGCTGAGTCAGATAGATATCTACACAGAGATCCCAAGACATTGTTGAGAGAAGAGCAGAGAATTCTTCTGATGTCACAGTCATGATTGTTCCCTTAAATAATAACTATGAAAATGTGTAGGGTCCTGTGGAACCTTGCAATGCACAATTTGCAATTTTCTATTTAAATTTGGAGTACACTTAGAATAGGGGCGGCATGGTGGCTCAGTGGTTAGCACTGCTGCCTCACACACCAGGGACCCGAGTTCGATTCCAGCTTCGGGTGACTGACTGTGTGGAGTTTGCACATTCTCCCTGTGTCTGCGTAGGTTTTCTCCGGGTGCTCCAGTTTCCTCCCACAATTCAAAGGTGTGTAGGTCAGGTGAAGTGGCCATACTAAATTGCCCATAGTGTCGAGTGAATATAGGGTAAGGGTCTGAGTCTGGGTCTGAGTCTGGGTCTGGGTCTAGGTCTGGGTCTGGGTCTGGGTCTGGGTCTGGGTCTGGGTCTGGGTCTGGGTCTGGGTCTGGGTCTGGGTCTGGGTCTGAGTCTGGGTCTGGGTCTTGGTCTGGGTTACTCTTCGGAGGGTTGGTGTGGACTTGTTGGGCCGAAGGGCCTGTTTCCACACTGTAGGGAATCTAATCTAATCTAAGTCAAGAATAAAATTATAAAGCATTTTGAGATGCACTGACTTTGCCCTGTAAATAAAAGTATACAACTTTCCTCTGTGTCTTTGCTGTTTCAGGAAGATTGTAGTTACTTTTTCATCTTTGAGTTATTATTAATCAATACAGAAGTCACATGGGAGCAGGCTTATGGGAAAAAATATGGGCAAGCATTTCAGAGTTTGTATTGAGCCTAACTTTGCCATGTTGTGACAAATCTCAGATGTCTCCATTGTTATGCCATCCTTTACAACAAAAGTTTGATATATTAAGTCCTAATGGTTCTAACCAATGTCTTACCATTAGCACACTCTCCCTTTATGTGTGAGAAAATGTATGTCTCCTGTGTTAAATAGTATTTGGCCTACATTGATAATGTTCAATTTTCTTTGGAAACTTTGGATTTTTGCTTAGGGAAGGGGCATTTCAGAAACAATAGTCAGGAATGTTTCTAGGTGCCAAACCCAAATTGATTTTCATGCATATGCCAGGTGACCTGATCTGGTTCATTAGCGCATGTGCAGACAGAAGCCTTTCAGCCTGAAAGGACCAGCAGCCAGAAATGGATGGTAAGGGTGCGATAGGAGCTGTGCTTTTCCAGCACCACTCTAATCTAGACCCTTATTCAACATTCAGTCACTCTCTCCAACATCTTACAAAAATATATTCTTTTAAACATTGGCTTTTGTAGCCAGACAGCTGAGCAGGATGGGAGGTGGAGAGAACAGAAATATCCTATATCGGACAGCCTAAAGCTGCTCTGTACTTAGATAGACAGAGAGTGCCATAAGGCCTGCCCGGAACACGGGTTTTTTGGCTGACTGCCAAGCATCTAAACTGTTCTCTGCAAACAACAGGAACCTAGTGGCTTCTTTTAATTGGACTGAATTGATGTTAAAAAAAACAAACACCACACCTCCTCAGAAATGGTCCAGAAGCTGGCTGGAGCTTGGGAACCAGCATACTGGATTGCAGGGATAGTTTTAGCTCCTGCCATCCCCCGAGATTGGTCTTAGCAAGAGACAAATTTGCAAGCCAGCCACTTCCTCCTCACCATTTTTAATCCCACTATTGAGTTGTGGCCTGCCGTAGATTTTAAATTGTAAATATGCTTGTGTCCTGTCCTTGGAGAACAAGAACATGTTGCTAAAAGAATTACTGCCCTGCATCTTGCAGAGACAAGTAAATTAATTAACCTTTTCGCAGGTTGTGGATTTCCTGGTAGCGTTGTATGTCTGTGCAACCAACAACTGGCAGCTTGTGGTTCAGTATAATCCTGTCACAAATCCTTCTCCTGGACTGGTTCTAAGAGCCTGTTTGGTTAACAGTGGTTGAGGATGAATAATTAGTGAGTTTTAACAAGAAGGGTCACTTGTTTTCACAAAAAGATGTAGTTCATTGCATGGTAGCAATAGCTACAGGTTGTATTGGCCAAGCCTAAGACTTTCAGTGGTCTGACCCCATCAGGATCTTGAGTTGAACTACTCAGTATTTTACACAGAAACTTATCAGATTGGGTTGTGTTTTTAAATCTGCTGCCCTTGTCCTTATAGGTGGTAGAGGTTATGGTTTGGAAGGTGCAGTTGAAGGAGATTGTGTTAGTTTCTGTTGTGTATCTTGTTGGGCATGTTACTACAGTTGTGCTGGATGGTGAAGTGAGAGAATGTTGAAAATGGTGGTTTATGCATCAATTAGTGGCTGCTTTGGCCTGAATGGTTTAGAACTTCATGAGGTTTGTTGGAGTTGCACACATCTAGGCAAATGGGGAATATTTTATCAGACTATCTTGTGCTTTATAGATCGTAAACAGGTATTGGTGAAACTGAAGGGTGTTAATTAATTCAAAATTCCTTCTCTCTGACCTGATCTTGCATCCCCTATATTTATATGGCTGGTCCAGTTCACTTTCTGGCCAATGATTAATGCAGAGGCTGTTGAGAATGTGACATTTACAATTGTGATCCAAATAAATATCAGGAGAATTGATTCAATTCTCTGTCTTGTTAGAGATGGTCATTGCCTATCATTTGCCATTTATCTCTCCAGATCTTGCTACATTTGGACATAATTTACTATCTGAGGAGTTCCGTAATGGTGCTGGACATTTTGAAATCCTCAGCAAACATCCCCATTTCTGACCCTAAGATGAAAAGGGCAAGTCATTGAGAATCAGCTTGAAGATTGTTCTGCCTAGGGTACTACCCAGAGATTCTCAGTTTACACATAGAGTCATAGAGATGTACAGCACGGAAACAGACCCTTCAGTCCAACCCATTCATGTCGACCAGATATCCCAGCCCAATTGGGACCTGGTCCATATCCCTCCAAACCCTTCCTATTCATATGCCCATCCAAATGCCTCTTAAATGTTGCAATTGTACTAGCCTCCATCACTTCCTCTGGCAGCTCATTCTGTACACCTAAAACCCTCTGAGTGAAAAGGTTGCCTCTTAGGGCTCTTTTATATCTTTCCCCTCTCACTCTAAACCTATACCCTCTAATTCTGGACTTCCCAACCCCAGGGAAAAGACTTTGCTTATTTATCCTATCCATGCCCCTCATAATTTTGTAAACCTCTATAAGGTCACCCCTCAGCCTCCGACATTCCAGGGAAAACAACCCCGCCTGTTCAGTCTCTCCCTATGGCTCAAATCCTCCAACCCTGGCAACATCCTTGTAAATCTTTTCTGAACCCTTTCAAGTCTCACAACATCATTCCGATAGGAAGGAGACCAGAATTGCTCGCAATATTCCAACAGTGGCCTAACCAATGTCCTGTACAGCCGCAAAATGACCTCCAAACCCCTGTACTCAATACTCTGATCAATACAGGAAAGCATACCAAACGCCTTCTTCACTATCCTATCTACCTGCAACTTCACTTTCAAGGAGCTATGAGCCTGCACTCCAAGGTATCTTTGTTCAGCAACAATCCCAAGGACAGATGGAGTGAAGGGAAGTGGCAGATGGAGTTTAATTCAGAAAAGTTCGAGTTGTTGCATTTTGGGAAAGCTAATCTTAGCAGGACTTCTACACTTAATGGTAAGGTCATTGGGAGTGTTGCTGAACAAAGGGACCTTGGAGCGCAGGTTCATAGCTCCTTGAAAGTGGAGTCACAGGTAGATAGGATAGTGAAGAAGGCACTTGGTATGCTTTAGGAGAAAAGGAGGACTGCAGATGCTGGAGATCAGAGCTGAAAATGTGTTGCTGGAAAAGCGCAGCAGGTCAGGTAGCATCCAAGGAGCAGGAGAATCGATGTTTCGGGCATGAGCCCTTCTTCAGGAATCACTTGGTATGCTTTCCTTTATTGGTCAAACTCCATCTGCCACGTCTCAGCCCATTGGCCCATCTGATCAAGATCCCGTTGTAATCTGAGGTGACCTTCTTCGCTGTCCATTACACCTCCAATTTTGGTGTCATCTGCAAGCTTACTAATTATACCTCTTATGCTCGCATCCAAATCATTTATATAAATGACAAAAAGTAGTGGACCCAGCACCAATTCTTGTGGCACTCCACTGGTCACAGGCCTCCAGTCTGAAAAACAACCATCCACCACCACCCTATGTCTTCTACCTTTGAGCCAATTCTGTATTCAGATGGCTAGTTTTCCCCGTATTCCATGAGATCTAACCTTGCTAACCAATCTCCTATGGGGAACCTTGTCGAATGCCTTACTGAAGTCCATAAGATCACATCTACCGCTCTGCCCTCATCAATCCTCTTTGTTACTTTTTCAAAAACTCAACCAAGTTTGTGAGGCATGATTTCCCATGCACAAAGACATGTTGACTATCCCTAATCAGTCTTTGCCTTTCCAAATACATGTACATCCTGTGCCTCAGGATTCCCTCCAACAACTTACCCACCACTGACATCAGGCTCACTGGTCTATAGTTCCCTGGCTTGTCCTTACCACCAGGGAAGCAGAGTTAATATTTTGGTTCACTGATCTGTTCTGAAGAAGGGTCATTGGACCCCAACCATTAACCCTGCCCCTCTCTCCACAGATGCTGCCAGACCTACTGAGTTTCTCCAGCAATTTCTGTTTTTTATTGAGATTATACAGCCCTGGTGAAAGAGTCAGCACCAGCGATTGTATTAAGCAGAATGATTTTCTATGAGTACCTTAGCAACCTAATTAAACATGTTTTTGAGTTGAGACAATTCTTGCTCTACCTTTTTTAAAAAAAGAAAATATAATTGCAGGTTGTTGCATCATTGGTAAGATCAGTCTTCATTACCAATGACTAATTGCCTTTGATTAAGTAGTGGTGAGCCATCTCCTTGAAAATAACTGAATAGTTGTTTGGCTATTTCAAAGGACAATTAAGAGTCAATAACATTGCTTTTAGTATAGAGTGACATGTATGTTAGAGAAGGTAATGTTAGCAGATCAGTCTTTTTTTTAAAATGAAAATCATGATTACTGTTACTGAAGTGAGCATTTTATTCCAGATTTCATAATATTAACTGACCTTAAATTTCCCAACTAGAACTGTAGGTTTGAGCTTTTAGCTCAACATTACTTGTGTGGGTTTGTGGATTGCTTGGTAAGTAACATATTCACTGTGCTACTGTACCCCATAATCACCACAGCTGGACATCACAGTGGTTTAAAAACCCATTGGACCGACCACTAACAGACACGGAAAAAGCTGTCTTAGTAAGAGGGGTGAACTACAACTACAGAGATGTGGACAAAAAGGACTCCTTAGCAGCATCAGAAACAACCCTGAAAGGTTGACTCTCAGAAGAAACCCAGCAGACTATCAGACAGACAGTTTCACCAGCACTAAGCAGGAAGAAGGAAGGGAACGCCCTCACCACACAGGCAAGGAGAGCCCTAGAAGGACTTAGAAAAAAAACTGAAACATTGTTATCCTACCTGCATACTAAGGGTGCATGACATTCATCCTAAACAGAACATAGCACGTTGAAAAGACAAATTCACTGACACTTACCAACGGTTACGATAGACTCAACTCCACAGCTAGAAAACTGTTTTATGGCTTAATTGAAGAAGCTTCATAAATCAGGCCGAATTAACAAGACTGATCTCCAAAAAAAGTGATCCAACACACCCTGCTTCTATGGATTACCTAAGGTGCACAAACCAGGGCCCCCCCACCCCCCAGACCCATTGTCTCACTCCCTGGGACACCGACATACAGCCTAGCAAAGGACATCCACCGGAAACTAAAATACCTAGTAGAAGACTCATACCACTCCATCCACTCTACCCAAGAATTCCTAAACATCATCAAAGATACCAAGATAGAAGAGGATGAACTAATAGTCTCCTTTGATGTAACAGCCCTATTCACATCAATTAATCCCAGTCTGGCCAAAGAAACACTGACCCCACTACAAGACGAAACAAGGGCACAAACACCAGACAGTACCAACTTCATCAGCAAGGACAACCTCCTCAAGCTGGTAGACCTGTGCCTCACTACTCACATCACCTTCAATGACAAGACCTACAAACAAATCAACAGAACACCAACGGGATCACCAATATCAGGCTCCTTAGCAGAAGCAGTAATGCAGAGACTCGAGCGATTAGCCTTCCCCATGATCCAACACAAACTTTGGGACTGTTACGTGGATGACACTTTTGTCATCACAAAACGGAACAGAGGAAACCTATAACATCATCAACAACATCCTTACTGGCATAAATTTCACAAAAGAGAACAACAACAGAGTCCCTTTCCTAGATGTCTCAGTGGAAAGAACAGTTAATGGAGAACTGCAGACCAGTGTTTATAGGAAAGCAACAGATCAGATACTCAAATACAGGAGCAATTATCCCAACACCCACAAATGGAGCTGCATCAGGGCATTATTTAAATGGGCCACAACACACTGCAGCACCCAGCAACTGGGAGCACCAAAAAAAAAAATACCTGTACAATGTATTCAAGAAGGACAGGTACCCAATAAACACAGTCCACCAATTCTTAATAAGCAAACCCAAACAAGTAGACATAACATGCCCAAAAACTCTAGCCACACTACCATATATAAAAGACACATTAGGGATGACAACCAGACTACTCCAACCCCTGGGTGTCATGGGAGCCCACAAACCTACCAGCACATTGAAACAGCTACTGAAGAACCTAAAGGACACTATACCAACAACCGGCAAAATGAATGTCATTTACAAAATACAAACACACAAACAAAAAACTAGCCACCAGGATACACGAACACCAACTAGCCACCAAAAGACATGACCCACTAGCACTAGTGATCTTACATACTGATGAAGAACTAGGACAAAACATCCATCCTGGGACAGGCCAAACAGAGACACACGTAGCAATTCCTAGAGGCCTGGCATTCAAAGCAGAACTCCAGCATTAAATACATCGATTTGGACCCCATTTACCAACCTGTGAGAAAAAGAACCGGAAATTATACCACCCACTTTAACAGAACAAGACACTTAAGTAGAAAGGGGGACAGAATGCCAGTGCTTCACCTGAGCCTCAATGATGATGTTATCTAGCATGGTGACAAAATGTCTGAAAACAAACCGACCAGTTCAGCAAGCAAACTAACAACCTGAACCTCAAACTGAGCTACACGTCTTCTCAAAAATCACACTTTCCCCCATCTTTACTTCATTGAATGAACATTGTTTCTATACCAACTTTGTCAGTGAAGTTTAGCATGATACTAATCAGAGGGAACATTGGAGCTGAACCTTAACTTCTCTTCACTGGCTACCGCACACACTCACAGTTTGAAAATGAATAGGCCTCAATCTGGAACAAGTTTCAGATTGTTTGTTTTTCCCTATCCAAGAATACTGCTGAAAATTGTAGGATCCTTCCCAGCATTAGTATTGTGACCTAAACATTTGGAATTTTCATGTAACTTCAAGAAAAAGTGATTGCTTGATACAAACCCAGTCCTTTCTATGTACAGTGCAACCTTACTAATTTACAGTGTGCATTAGGATTCCCCTTTTATCCTCTTGCTATATGTTGTCTATAAATTAGACACCTCTTCTAATTGATGATCCACTATATGTTTCTGAAATCTTGACCTTGATGTGTAATACCGAGCACTCTTGATGTTTTAATACTCATTTTGCAGAAATAAAAAGGTAAATGATAGTGAAGATGTCTGTAACCAGATGGTAATAGATAAGGTATTAGACCTTAAGGCTGATGATCTAATCTGTAGGGAGATGATTCATTGAAAGAAACATCACTGCAAGAACTTGAATTACCCTTTAAATTGCTGCAAAGAACCATAAGTCAAATAGCTTATTGTAACGCATAATGAATAGCTCATGGCTCATTTGATTATGTCCTGGAACTTACATAGGTCTGTATGTATCTGAACGGTACTTCCATTCCATTCATTGAAATAATATGAGGTGTGCGCATATCCCATAAAGTTGAAAGTAATGTGATATATCAAAAACTGCGTCCATTTAATTTTTTTGTTCTTTTCCCCAGTCTCTCACCTCTCTGAACTTTGTTACTTTTCATTTCTGCGACGGTACAAGTTACATGGATATCAATTGACCTACAGTGATGTGCTCAAGTTCTTTATGCATAGCTTTACATCATTTTAGCATGAAACTATTATCTCTGATCCCAGCACCAATGTACATTTTTTGCTTGAGGAAACATCAGATAGCATGAAACTCTGATCACTTATTTTGCTCTTGTGAGTTTTCTTTTCTCAAAAAAGGACATCTGTAAAATTAGTTTCTGCACAATGCCTTTTGAGGGTTAAGAGACACAAATACATCTCACCAGTTTGAGGATGATTGTTGATTCATGACTTCAGTTGTAAGGACACAGATTGGAATGCAAGTTGATGTGTATTGGGTGTTTAATCCCAGATACGCCATTGTGACTAAAGTTAATGTCTATGCCATCAAGGTGGAATGCA
Organism: Chiloscyllium plagiosum; assembly: GCF_037043375.1. Taxonomy (NCBI): domain Eukaryota; kingdom Metazoa; phylum Chordata; class Chondrichthyes; order Orectolobiformes; family Hemiscylliidae; genus Chiloscyllium; species Chiloscyllium plagiosum. The sequence continues at coordinate 120,404,393 of NW_028270142.1, read as the reverse complement.
AAACCTGAGCGGGTCAACTTCTGTAGACTTCTCCAGTATGTTCTGACGGGTACTTAAGAAACAGCTTTGACTCAAAGTCTTAGCTGACGTCGCCAGTTTTCCAATTAAGAAATTTATGCAGAAAATAAAAATACTCAAGGAGGACAGGTAAAAGTTAAATCATCTTGACACAGGTCCCACCAGAGGACCCTCCCAGTGTGTGGCACAGCCATGCAGGTCAGATGCATTCACACAGCAGCACAGCTAATTAAGGAGCAAAATTCAACAAGAGCAAATTTATTAAGACAAAAGATGGAAAATTATAAGTCAATTAGCCTAATCTCGGTTATTGGTAAAATTCTAGAATTCATCATTAAGGATGAGGTTTCTAAATTCTTGGCAGAGCAGGGTCAGATTAGAACAAGTCAACATGGATTTAGTAAGGGGAGGTCATGCCTGACAAACCTGTTGGAATTCTTTGAAGAGGTGACAAGTAGGTTAGAGCAGGGAAACCCAGTGGATGTTGTCTATCTAGACTTCCAAAAGGCCTTTGATAAGGTGCCACATGGAAGGCTGCTGAGCAAGGTGTGGGCCCATGGTGTTTGAGGTGAGCTACTGGTATGGATTGAGGATTGGCTGTCTGACAGAAGGCAGAGAGTTGGGATAAAAGGTTCTTTTTCAGAATGGCAGCCACTGATAAGCGGTGTCCCGGAGGGTTCAGTGTTGGGGCCGCAGCTGTTCACGTTATATATTAATGATCTGGATGAAGGGACTGGGGGCATTCTAGCGAAGTTTGCCGATGATACGAAGTTAGATGGACAGGCAGGAAGTACTGAGGAAGTGGGGAGGCTGCAGAAGAATCTAGACAGTTTGGGAGAGTGGTCCAGGAAATGGCTGATGGAATTCAATATGAGCAAATGCGAGGTCTTGCACTTTGGAAAAAAGAATACAAGCATGGACTACTTTCTAAACGGTGAGAAAATTCATAAAGCCAAAGTACAAAGGGACTTGGGAGTGCTAGTCGAGGATTCTCTAAAGGTAAACATGCAGGTTGAGTCCGTGATTAAGAAAGCGAATGCAACGTTGTCATTTATCTCAAGAGGGTTGGAATATAAAAGCACTGTTGTGCTACTGAGACTTTATAAAGTTCTGGTTAGGCCCCATTTGGAGTACTGTGTCCAGTTTTGGTCCCCACACCTCAGGAAGGACATACTGGCACTGGAGCGTGTCCAGTGGAGATTCACATGGATGATCCCTGGAATGGTAGGTCTAACGGTACGAGGAATGGCTGAGGATCCTGGGATTGTATTAATTGGAGTTTAGATGATTAAGGGGAGATCTAATAGAAACTTACAAGATAATACATGGCTTGGAAAGGGTGGATGCTAGGAAATTGTTTCCGTTAGGCGAGGAGACTAGGACCCGTGGACACAGCCTTAGAATTAGAGGGGGTAAATTCAGAACAGAAATGTGGAGGCATTTCTTCAGCCAGAGAGTAATAGGCCTGTGGAATTCATTGCCGCAGAGTGTAGTGGAGGCCAGGACACTAAATGTCTTCAAGGCAGAGATTGATAAATTCTTGATGTCACAAGGAATTAAGGGCTACGGGGAGAATGCGGGTAAGTGGAGTTGAAATGCCCATCAGCCATGATTGGCGAGGTGGACTCGATGGGCTGAATCACCTCACTTCCACTCCTATGTCTTATGGTCTTATGGTGTTATTAAGCCCTCGAGATCTAGATTTTGGCTGCTAATATCTTGAAAAGTCAGAGGACAAGGAGATCAGATGCATGTCTCCACTTCAACTCCAGGTGCTGGGGATATAGCTCAATCGGTGAGCATTTAGTCATCAAGATGACTGGTGTCTATATTTTGTTGCACTGTATTTGTGTTTATGATTAAACCATTTTTTTCCTTTCACTAACATGTCTTTTATTAAGTGAATGGTGCTTCATATTGGATCATGGAAGCTTTAGACTTAGAGATGGGAACTATGACTTTTCTTAACATTTACACGCAGAATCTGGGAGTGAGTGGCAGGACCAGCATTAACTTTCCATCCCTAATTGCCCTTGAAAAAGTGGTGTTGAGCTGCCTTCATTAACTGCTGCTGTCCATTCAGAGAGGGGACAGAGACAGGACAGAGGTAAGGGATGAGAGGCACAGTACTTTTAGGGGAAGATTTCCAGGATTTCAGCCGAACAACGCTGAAGGAACAGTGGTATACAGAGGAACCTCAATTAACCAGCATTCGATTATCCAAATATCCGATTATCTGGCAAGATCACAAGGTCCAAAATTTGGCTAAATGATGTTATCCGGCATTTGATTATCCAGAATTCAATTAACTGAACAAAATACTCTCCACCGGTGTCCTTCAGATAATCAAGTTCCTCTATATTTCCATGTCAGTATGGTATGTGACGTAGAGAGAAACTTGCAGGTGTTTGTGTTTCCATGCACTTGTTTGCCTTGTCCTTTAGGATTGGAGAGATCATGGATTTTGAACATGCTATTGAAGGAACCTTGGTAAGTTGTTGCACTGTATCTTGTAGGTGGTATACACCGCTGCTATTGTGTGTCAGAAATGGAGGGAGTTAATGTTAAAAGTGATGGAAGGAGTGACAGTCAGGAGGTAACTTTCTCCAAGATGGTGCCAGCATCCATGAGTTTTGTTGAAGTGGCACTCATCCAGGCAAGTGGGAAATATTCCATCATATCCTTGACTTGTCTCTTGCAGATATAAGGCAGGTTTTGAGGAGTCAGAAGGTGAGTTACTTGCTGCAGAAATCCAGGCACTGTGTCTGCTCTTATGGCCAAAGTATTTGTACGACTGGTCCAATTCAGTTTCTAATCATTAATAAGCCCCACTTTATTGATATTGAGGGAGTAATTAATGGTCATGCTATTTAACGTCAAGGTGCAATCGTTGGATTCGCCTTTGATAGAGATACTCATTACCTAACAGCTAT